>NW_006239798.1:48499-55497 GCF_000226075.1 Solanum tuberosum
CTTCTTGAGTGAAATGATAGACTTAGAGATGGATAGAGCCGGAACAGCATGGGAATCCTTATCTAAGAAAGTTAAATGAGCTATCCTTATGAACCTTGATTGGCCATGACTAAGAAATGGGGCCTTTCTTGGGAAGAGGTACTATGAGTTGGTTGAACTAGAAAAGGAACCCTCTCTAAGTACATATGTGATTGAATACTCTATGGGAAACAAGGCTAGCACCGAGTGGATGTGGTTAGGAAGGTGGCCTAGTTGAGTATGAGATTAGGCACAATGAACTTCCTTGGACATCCCCTAAACCATGTGCCTACATGGGTTGATTATTAGTTCTACCTTTGGCAAGTAGAACACCTTCCACGGAGTAGGGTAGACTCCGGATTCCATGCCTAGCTAGTATGGTCTATGTCGGTTATGTCTATTCCCATCATGTGGGATGTGCACTCTAGTTATTGGATAGGTTCTACAAAGTGTAGGTGGTAGTATGGGATGCTATCTACACATTGCACGAGTAGGCCTAGAAGATGCTAAAGTGAGTTCCCTAAGTCTAAATGACTATTAAGTGGAAGTCCCCTAAATGCTTAAATGTCTCTTAAAGTGGTTCATTAAAGAATTTTGATTTAGTATGTTATATTGTAATGGTACATTCCTTATCTATGGTAACCCTTAGGAACACTTAGGTGTATATAAAGAGATTGTATGGGCGGTCACTTCATGTTTCACATAAGTGTGGCTTTGGGTAACTTGAGATAGAGGTCATGAAATGATGAAAAGGCTTACTTGTCGATTATGTTCATGTATTGTACATTGGTACTAGTTGAGTATGTCTATTATGTGGGTATTGTCTTATATGTGGATGATGACGTGAAATGTGTCTCTTATAATTGTGATATGAAGGTTTTATCAAAAATGGCATGAAAGCATATATTTCAAATAAAGGTCCTTTTTAGCATGTTTTTGCATGGTCATCATACTTAGTACTTAATTGCGCTAATTCCATATTTCTCTTCCTTTTTTTTACAAGTGTAGGTTCCGGAAAGTGAACGGGTTCTATAGTAAGCTTGGAACTTGAAGTTCTTCCAAGATCTTGTGGTATGTCCTCATATGTCGAGGACAAGACTTTTCTATTCTAGTTTTATGATAAGGTTCTTGTAATAGACTTAATAGACTTCTTTTGATTGTAAAGGGCCGTGTCCCTAGTATGTTTTCACGTTTATGTCTAAGATGGCTAAGAGACTTAGTATTCCGCTTGTGTACTTTTGAATGATGTTTTTAAAAGTGACCTTTGAGTCTTATGGGATTTTATTTAAAGAGTTTTTTTTATTCCGCACTATTTTACATATCTAATGTGATGAATGCTAAGGGCTTGTATGAGACCTCCGATAGGACGAATACGCATGTTACAACTTGGGGATGCTCTCGGGTCGTGACACTATGTCGGTTGATCGATGGAGCAGGGCACAGATGATGCGGGTAGGCCACGATCGACGTCGGTTGATTGATGTGCACAGGCCACGATCGATGTGGGCAGTCCACGGCCTATGTCACATGACCGATGCGCATGCCATGACCTATGTGGCCTGGCTGATGCGCGCAGGCCACGACCTATGTCGATTGGCCGATGCGTGCATGCCACGACCTATGTCACCTGCCAGATGTGCGTAGGCCATGGCCTATGACGTCTGGTTGATGCATGCAGGCCACGACCAATGTCGCCCAGCCGATGCGCACATGCCACATCAGGCCTTGGATGATGCTTCCTGTCGTTGGCCGGCGTCGGTTGGCCGATGAGCATAGGCCATGTTCGATACGTGTAGGCCTTCACTGATGTTGTCTTCCATTGGCCGATCGGTGGATCGGCTCGTCACCGTTCCACATCTGACCGGGGCGCATCGTCGACCCCCATCTTCTTCCATCCCGACAATTTCAAGCACTCTTTGACTCTCTTTTCAAAGTCCTTTTGCATCTTTCCCTCATGGTACTTGTTTGTTATCGGTTTCTCGCCCGTATTTAACCTTTGACAGAATTCACCGCCCGATTTGCGCTGCATTCCCAAACAGCCCAATTCATAGATAGCGCCTCGTGGTGCGACAGGGTCCGGACACAACGGGGCTCTCACCCTTTTTGGTGCTCCCTTCTAGGGGACTTGGGCCCGGTCCACCGTTGAGGACGCTTCTCCATACTACAATTTGGACGACGGAGCTTCCCGATTATAAGGTTGGGTTGTTCCTGGTTCGCTCGCCGTTACTAAGGGAATCCTTATAAGGTTTGTTCCTCTGCTTATTGATATGCTTAAACTCAACGGGTAATCTCGCCTGACCTAGGGTCGCAGTCGGAGTGCCATTCTTAGTCGGCGCAGTAAGGGCTTGGGAGTCCAGACGCACGACGGGCTGTAGCCGCAACAACAAGAGAGAGTTGAGTTTTGACCACCACTTGTCGCAATGTCCGTCAGCGTGGACTCGCATTTAGGCCAGCCGCGCACTCGGGGTGCATGGGAGCAAGCTTTCGCACCGCGTGACACCTTGCGGTGTGCGGGGGAAGGGGGGACGCAAACGGATATCCTAGGCGAAAGTTACGATCGTTTGTAATTTCACCAAATTACGATCGTTTGAAAAAGTAGTTGTAAATTGGTGAAACTTCAAACGGTCATAATTTTGGCCTTTGATGTCCTATTCAGGCAATTTTTTAAAAAATTCAAGCATTTTTTTGACATCTATGCGAACAAGCGGTTTGACCTAGCCAATTTTTTGAAGAACGTCTTTTAACCCATTCAATTTTTGAATTTCCCCCCAATTTTGAAGAAAATTGTAATTCTTTATTGCTAAGAATCTGATAAAAGAAATTGATTTTTGAGTTTGAAATACTTTGATAATGCATATATGAATGTAAATTTTAATGCTAGATAATCAATTTTCTGATAGACAGCTTTTATCCCAAAATTTTTAAATTTCCCCCAATTTTGCATAAGTATTTTTGTTCCTTAAATTGGGGGAAATTTAAAAATTTTGGGATAAAAGCTGTCTATCAGAAAATTGATTATCTAGCATTAAAATTGACATTCATATATGCATTATCAAAGTATTTCAAACTCAAAAATCAATTTTCTTTTATCAGATTCTTAGCAATAAAGAATTACAATTTTCTTCAAAATTGGGGGAAATTCAAAATTGAATGGGTTAAAAGACGTTCTTCAAAAAATTGGCTCGGTCAAACCGCTTGTTCGCATAGATCTCGAAAAAATGCTTGAATTTTAAAAAAAATTGCCTGAATAGGACATCCGAGACCAAAATTATGACCGTTTGAAGTTTCACCAATTTACAACTACTTTTTCAAACAATCGTAATTTGGTGAAACTACAAACGATCGTAACTTTCACCTAGGATATCCGTTTGACGCAATTTTATTTTTGATCGTGGGTATTTTTTCGAGATCTATTCGGTCAACTCCTTAATTTGTTTTGCTGTTTTATCGTATTATATTTTTATTTATATAGAATAATAGTCACACAAGGTATTTAGGTAATTTTTTGTTCTAATATTATATATAGTGTTGACACCCAATTTTGACCCTCTACGATTTAATTAGGAGCAAATATCATTTGTGGATAATCATATCAAGACCCACTTTAGCCCATAAGTCCAATATTATATGGCATATATAAGGCTTATTTAGGTCTTATTTTTAGAAATACAGGAGAGAAAAATCAAGAGAGATCCGTTTTAGAGATTGCGAGAAAGAGAGGAAAATCTCATTTTTGCTTAAGGAAATTTTCTGCTCAGGTAGTCCACTTCAAACAGAGTGTCGTTTTGTTAACCGTTGGATAGTGCTAAAATTTGAATTGGGAGTTCTCAACATCTGGTTCTTGCAATTCAACGGTAGAGATCAGATTTGTAGGTCTGTAGCTTCTGATTTTGGGGTGTGAATAGTAGCTCGTTTTTAGGTGAAATATCTCCTTTAATTCTCTATTTTTGGTGCAATCTTTTTTTATTGTTGCTCGTTGTTTGGCACTTGTTTTGTGGCCAATTTTGTAACTCTTGGTGTTTATAGTGGAGCTTTTGGTCCTGTGATTTTTTACTCTTCACATCGAAGGATTTTTCACGTAAATCTCTGTGTTTTGTGTGATTGGTTTATTCTTGCCTTATTGATTTAGTTTGGTTGATATATTTGTTGTCCATTCTTCGTATTGCTTGATTTAGTTTGTCTTCTCTTGGTTCAAATTGAAAGGGAAAGTTTAGACTTGGATATTTTTCTGGTGTTATCCTGTCCGGCATTCTCGTTAGTGTCTTGCCTTTCCCAACAAAGTGGTATCAGAGTCAGGGTCAATGGTTCATTGATAGAGTCAGGTTCAATGGTTCATTGAAGATGTAGCCAAGTTGGATGGTTCAATGATGGAACCAGGTTTAGAGATAGGTGTTCATCTTGGCGGGTGTAGTTCTAGTCGCAACCTTTTTTACAGTAATGAAGATTTTTTTTAGAGAAATTATTTCAGAGAGGCTTTCTGTGTCGAGACGTAGTTTTGATGGAGGAGATTATGAAAAAGATATGCAAGATCCTAGAGATTATGTGAAGAAGGTGGACAAATTTATATTGTCAGAAATTCAGGCCAAGGGGGAGATTTGTTGGGTATTAATTGCCCTGAGTTTCTTACCATAAATAAGTTTTCCTTTTAGGAAAAAGTTTTTGATTAGCTAGTCTTTTTCTTGTAGGAGAAAGTGTAGGACTCTATAAAAAGAGGTTTGTTCCTTCTAACTTAATCAACATTCACAATGTAGTCCTAGAGTTTTGAGAGTTTCGGTTATGGGGGAGAATTTGTGAACCTCCTTGTATTCTAAGTGAATTTGATTGAGATTATTTCTCTCTATATTTTGTAATCTCATGTTTATAGTGGATTGTTCATATCCTTTGTGTATGTAGGTCAATTGACCGAACCACGTTAAATCTTTGTGTCTTTTGATGTGTTTCTCGTTTGTCTTCTTACTCATGATCTTTCTAGATTTGCTTTTGTAGCGACCCTTTTCAAAAAGACCTAACTTATACTTGCCACATTCAAAAGCGATTAACGAGGGCATACTGGTTATAATCTAGTAGAGGGATTAGATTCATAATGACCTCCGACAAGTAATTTAAGCAAATAACCGACGAGGTTTTCATGTATATATATATATATATATTATCCTCACACTCAAGGATGAAATAACAAGAATATCACAAGCTTTCGAGTACCGAAATCAGCCTGCTCATGCTTTACACAACATTCAAAACAAATAGTAAATTTAGTATATTACAAGACTTGGGTTTACACACCCCCAAAAAGATTAAAAATGTATAGCGATACTTGTATTACAACCCATGGTGGCATGACCAAATCAGCCCTCAAATTCTCATGTAAATGTACAACACATAAATCATGTACAAGTCCCAAGGTTTATACAAAATATATATGCCTATATGCAAATGTGATCTTCCTTAAAGCTTTCAAAATCTCCATCTTCAATGGCCAACTTCAAGCATCCTCTCGAACATTCCCTACGATAGAAACAACTATCGCTAAGCATATAGCTTAGTGGTGTAAAAACTATAGATTCGGAGCCCTCAGATTCACCAAGTTACCTTTCTCAAGTCATGGGCAGCACCATTGAACATAATAAATAAATCAAGTAAACAATATATACAGAGTGTCAAGTTCAATATTTAAAGATCCAAATGTCAAGAACGCTCATAGCACCATTTTTCAAGAGATTCAATAACAAGGCTCGCCCAATATATACATCATGTCGTCACACCAAGCACAAGCAGATATCAAGAAGGGCCGACGCCCTGTATCAAGAAGGGCCGACGCCCAATAATCAAGAGAACCAAGAACCATATTAAAAATGGCTTTCTAGTTCGTACATAAAATGGACAACTTCCATTCTTAAGACGAACTAAAAATCCAGAGTCAAGCTGGAAATTGATCCGAATCAAGAGGCATGACAATAGTGACAAAGTCATAGCCACAAGAAGGACACGGTCCCAACAAGAGTGTCAAGTGATCAAACAATCCGTACAAGTGGGCGAGGTACACAAACGTCTTTAACGTCTTAAAGGATACCAACATGACAATGCAAAGTGACAGAGGTAACCAAGATCAACTTTCAGATATACCAACAGTTAAAAGAGTGCAAGTACAAGTTTATACACAAACCTCAGTGCTTTAGCAAAGAAACAGTCCAACACAACTTCGCGAGTTCAGACCGTAGACCAATCAACGTTTCAAGGTCCTTAACTTGTTCATGAGTATATACAACCTTAAAAATACAATTAAACAACTTCTTTAATTCCTAGTATCTCAATAATGTTGAAGTAAAACAGGATTATCATCACAAGTAAGCTTAGCCTGTACAAATACGGCTATGCTCCCAAAACAATGATTCAGGCCAGCCTAATACCTTATGTCGCAACTTAGATTTGAAAAGGAAAACGGAAAAACTAGACTTTATATTTATATCCATTACTAAATATAAAACAAATATTGAAAATTTTCACAAATGCAACCTAGATTCAGACATCAATTGCAGACAGCTTCACAGTCAACCCAGACCATATTAAAATGTTTATTATCAATATGTATAGTTCAGGAGTTTGAGCCTAGATGATAAATGATATGATAAATGTTCCAACTCACCGCACAAGAACAAATGATGACGCCTACAGCTGCCAATGCTGAAGTAATATCCGCCATCATGCCTAAAGAATTGTAGTGGTTTGAGATGTCATCCATGACAAGTAATAAACCAAAAAATGTTGCTACATTAAAATTTCTATTAGTCAACAAATAACCAGGTCATACATAATGTGCATATGTAAATGAACATATAAGGTTAATAAACTGGAATACATGTAGTTGGAACTATACAAAAAACATCAAAGACAAAAAAGAACAAAAGTTAGATCTTCTACATCGATGGAATCCCGCCTCCCCCCCTCCCCCCCCCCCCCCCCCACCCACACACACACACCCC
>NW_006239798.1:55547-64305 GCF_000226075.1 Solanum tuberosum
ATAAGGTTAATAAACTGGAATACATGTAGTTGGAACTATACAAAAATACATAAAAAATAAAACAGAACAAAAGTTAGATCTTCTACATCGATGGAATCCCCCCCGCCCCCATCCCGACATACTCTCACACACTTCTCTGGTTATTCAAAATTTTGATGTCATTCTTTTGAACTTGAAAATTTGCTCCTTCGAGGTAGTCAAACTTTTAAATACATAATTCTGACAAACCTCTCTCAAAAGGGGTGTGATGTAGTGGGCTAAGATCTTTCCATCCTTAACTAAAGGTCTTGGATTAGATCTCTAGGAATGTTAGATCCTGTTGGTTGGGAGCACTTCAGGCCTAGCAGTAGGTTTCGGCTACCAAATGCCTAAAGCAAAAGGAAAAAACAAATACTAGCAGTGCTAGTGGTAATGATTTTTTCAAAGGACTTAGAACCACCAATACATAGCAGAGTTCGCAAATGCATCTAATATAGATGAGCAGTGATGCCTTATCCAGTTTGATGCTCATCTGCAATAATTAGCCTCTGGACCAAACATTACCTTTTCGATCTATGCTGACAACACAAAACCACTGGACAGAGTGCCCTTCAAGGTTCTGCCAAGTTGCAACTTTGCTAGCCAGCCAGCCGTCCAATCCGGGCAGAACATCCCTGCACCTTGGTATGTTAGCAAGTCTCATTTCGCCAACACCATTTCCTTGTGACAATGTGTCCCCTGTGGCCTTCAAAATCGTATGCTGCATGCACTTATTATGTTTCCCATTTACCTTGGGAATTTGAATACTACCACTATGGAGTTGGAAAATATCTTCACTACTCATCCTTGCAGATGATACATCCATAACATTTTTGAGGATTTTCTCCCACGAATGTTTGGTTCCCTTAGAGTAATCTGCTAATTCTTCCACTGTGATGTCCCCTTCAGACTCAGCAGCAAATTCCTTAACTGAATCCACAGTTATTTCAGATGCAGATAGTGCAGCTTGCTCTCTCAAAAACTAAAGAAAAGATGAGCTCCACATCATTAATTTGTAGTAGTAGCAGTACATGATAAATTTCCATTCTAACTCTACAGAGATACCTACTTTCATAATTTTGTGCCGGGCGCAACGAGTTTTTGCATGTTGAAGCCACTGTTTATGTCTCTGGAAAGCAGACTTGCTAGACAGACCCTGAAGAAAGGAAAATAACCGGATGCTTGTAAATTAGTTTTTTTTTAAATTTGGTGATGTTCCAGATGCTTGTAAATTACCAGCATGGTGAACTAATTACTCAAATGCATCAAGAAAAACTTTACAGAGCTTATAGAAAGAAACAAATGACGGCAACCTACATTTTGTTTGAAATGTCACTAGGTGCAACTTGTTTTCCCTACTTCCATTATGGAAGTTATTTTCCTCATTTTTAAGGAGCTTGTTTTCCTAAGGAAAATGTTTTACAAAATATTTGACCAAATGAACATGAGAAAATTGGAAAACATGAAAATGTTTTCCTTCATTCCGAACACACCCTAAATGAATCAACCCCCCACCCAGAAAAAAAACCACGAGCCCAAAAACCATTGTCCAGGAGCCCAATAGTGGTCCACTTCCACCTCACTTCCTTGGTGACACAGACTTCCAACCTTATGTAGTTGTGATCTTTCTTCCTCTGATATTGAAGGACAATTCACTAAATTTCCATCAGGTCTCCATCTTTCTGTTTCAGAATACAGTTTCTCATAAAACTGGATGATTCCCTCCCTTACGCTGTCTGGTTCTGTGATGATCTTCCCTCTACTTCCAACTGGTCAATATGGTTGCTTCTTTTGTGGGCATTTGCAGAATTATGGAAGAATTTTGTATTGTTGTCTCCTTCCTTCAACCACAAGATTCTAGACCTTAGTCTCCAAGCATATTCCTCATTTTTTATCAGTTCTTCGTACTCCATAAAGATCTCTGCCTTCAAAGTAGCCTCTTCCTCTGTCAATGCTCTTTTGTTCAGCAAAGAATCCAAATCTGCCATTTTGTTAAGCGACCTTTGAATCTGCAGATTTCCTTTTTCAATTTTACTCCACTCTTTGAGCTTTTCTTTCAGTGCTTTCATTTTACATGCTAGGATGTAGTCTGGCCTCCAATAGAAGGAGAAAGAGTTCCACCAGTTACTGATTTTCTCACTAAAACCTTCTGTGTTCAGCCACCAATTCTCAAACTTGAAATATGATTTACTATGTTGTGTTTTCATACAAAGGGAGTGATAGTTTAGGTAGACAAAGAGAACAATGGAGAATTGAGGTACGGAACTCATAAAAAAGTGATAGTTTAGGTGTGTTTTTGACCACTAACTCTAACTAAAATAAAGCTTTTTGGACTCAAATTTTCTTTCACATAATGAGATTAATTCCAGACAGGTGTAAGTTGGGAGGTGAGTAAACTTACACATCGGCGGAGACGACCTCTTCTTCCATATCGCCCAAAAGGAGTAGAGGAACACTGAGAAGGATGAGCTGTGCTGGCAAGTAACCCAGTCAAGGCCCTTGGCGCCTTCCAGGCACAAGATAACACACTACAGTCGAGTCTTCCACTCACATCTCCTTTCCAAGCCTTACATATATTCACACATTCGATAGAAACTGCATTGAAATTTTAACAAATCCACACATCATTCATGTTATCTCCAATGTTCTGACGAGCAATTTTAGTATATTTAGTGAACCTCCAGTTACAAAAAAACTCTAATTTTTCCTTGCAACACAAATTATTTAGCAATGGAATGAAACGAATGGAATAGACTTCACATAACTAAAATAACCTGAGCTTGACTAATTCACAATTAAGGTGTATATATCAATTGATTGACACACCATTCACACAAACTGAAACTAAACGGCTCAACTTCATTCGTGTTAGCTCCACGAGTAATTATAAGTAGCTTTAGTGAACCTCCAGCTACTGAAAATCTCTAATTTTCCCTTGCAACACAAATTATTTAGCAGTGGAATGAAATAGACTTGCATAACTTAAATAGCCCGAGCTCAACTATTTCGCAATTAAGACGTATGTATCAATTGATTGACACGTGAATGTTCACACATCATTCATATTAGCTCCACAAGTATATTAGTAGATTTAGTGAACCTCCAGCTACTGTAAACCTCTAATTTGTCCTTGCAACACAAATTATTTAGCAGTAGAATGAAATAGACTTTAGGTAACCTAAATAGCCTGAGCTCGACTAATTCACAATTAAGGTGTATGTATCAATTGATTAACACACCATTTTCGCACAATGAAATGAAATTCATAATCGCAGTGATTACCTGACATTGAAGTAGCAGAAGCCATGTCTATTCAAAAGCATCGGTACACAGTAGTGAAGAAGAATTGAAACGCAGGCACTTAAGGAAAATCAAGCCAGCCGGAACAAAAACTCGTTCATCTGGAAACACAAAGATGCAGCAGATACATAAACATATTCGGCCGGAGAGTAAAATCACAGCGAGTGAAAGGGAATCAAAAGATGATTCGCATTCAGAGCTGCTGCTGTTGCTGCGATTGCGGTCAGGCAAAAAGTGTGGAATTCAGAGAAATTAGGGAGCAGAAGTATAAGCCAATGGTGGATCTAGCGAGCGAATATGAGAGAGAGAGCCAACAAAAATGGCAAGGAGATAATCTAGAGAGGGAGAGATATTTCAGTCGCGGAGATTTCAGCCTAAGACCACAAGATTTTTTTTTTAAAAAAAAAACGTTTGATAAATATATATTTTTTCTCAATATTTTAATTAAACTCTATTTTCTTCTTTTTTTAAGACCTTAAGTACTGAATTAATGAAATTACACCTATATCGCGAACTAAGATTTCATTTTGATTTATTTATTTTCAAAACTAGCATTCCCCTTTCATGAAAAATTGATGATGATGTTTTGAGACTTGGAGATTATAACTTACGTTTATTTAAGTACTTTCAAACATTTATTGATGTTGAGTTGTTATGAAACTTTATGAGTTAAGTTTGGTAGTTGGAGTTCCCATTTTACTTGAGTAAGTCTCCCACTAAGTAGTCAGTTAGGCCAAGGGTTCGCTTGGGGACCGGCGATGATTTCCAAGTGCGAGGATGTGAACACCGTAGCTGAAAATGCCAAATCAACATCCCAAGCGACCATTTTCCTATACGAAAGCGGAAACGATGTCCAAGGTGTAGGTTCGGGACGTGACATTCCTTCCAAATTATTTGCCACTTAATTTTGTTCTAGTAAGTGTAGCTCAAAGATTTTATTTAGCTTGTGGAGAAGATATATGCCGTCATTTAAGATAAGAGATGTAAGTGTGGGATTGTAACATTGTGCAATACTATTGCTCGGTTTGTTCCAATTAAATGTGGATCGCGACTGGAGGGTTACATTTATTCTGGGATGATACTATCAACAAAATTTTCTTCATACTCAATTCAAATTTGAAACGGATTAAGGGTAAAGCAATCCATCAATGCACCACAACTCATATAAGTAAATAGAAGAGCTACTGAGCTAGTTGAAGTCCCTTCAAGTAACCCTACTTTATTAAATTTTTAGCACATATATGTTAATTTTGAAAAAAATAACCCTACTTTTAAAAACCTTACACATAATAATCTATAGGGAAAATTACATGAAAAAACTAACTTATATCAATAAATTACTTAAAATAGCTTACTGTTTGCTTTATTTACCATTCGCCACTTACTTTTTGTCATAATTACGGTTGTCAGTTTTTGTATAAGCATTGCCTTTTTTTACTCGGCTTCACACGCTACTTGTGAGTCTCTGCATAATTTTCTTTTACCCTTTTTACCCAAAATTCAAAATTTCAGTCTCTCCCTCTCAATTTGTTCTCTCAGATTTTTCAGGTAATTGTTTTTCCGGTTTCATACTTATTTCATTGTTTTTGTTTTTGTATAAAACTGTGGATTTTTTTGTTCCTTTTCAGTTTTTTGATTTTAGACATTCAAAATCATGGATGAAGAAGAAACACCTTCTAAGAGAATCACTATAGGTATACAATCGAATCAAGAGTTTTTGGATGATTTTTCATCTTTTTCTTTGGGTTTTAACTCAGGATTTCCAAGAAATTTCAGGGTCCATTGCTAAATCTCAAATTAATCAACAAGAGGGTATGTCGAAGTCTGGTAATACCCCATTGAAGATGAAAGAAGTCATGCATGTTGCAAAATCAAAAGGAAAGACCAAAAAATTGGATAAACATAAAGAAGACAAATCAGTAATTATTGTATTTTTTTTATGTTTGTTTGGAATCTTGTATTAGCAGTAATACTTTTTGAATATTCCAGTTTGATGGGAACAACATTTTGTTGGCTCTATTATTTTGTTTAATGAACTCAGATTTGCGTTTTTATTTGTTGATGTTTCATATATTATACAAATTTTTTCGTGAATATAAACTGATATATACTAATTTATACAGATAAATAGTTTGACATATTATACAATAATATTTGAATAATTATATAACTTAATTGAGAAATCATTATTCAAACGCAATTATTACTATAGAAAATTGTATATATACCTATATATTTGTTCCCCTCTCTCACTTTATACAAAAACACAAATGTGTAAAATGTGTTTTTGTTTGTATAAATCAAGAGAAATTGTATATATGCATATATTTTCGTTCCCCTCTCTCCCTTCTCCAAGATCTCACTCACCACTCTCCCACATCTTGCTCCCTCACTAGCCTCTCTCACTTTATACAAAAATGCAAATGTATAAAATGCGTTTGTATTTATATAAAGCGAGAGAAAATTGTATAAATACATATATTTTCGTCCCTCTCTCTCCCCTCTCTCAATTTATACAAACACAAATGTATACATTGTCTTTGTGTTTGTATAAAGCGGGAGAAAATTGTATATACAGATACAAATGCATATATTTTCGTCCTATACACTTTTGATTATACAAATACGATTTTCTCCTTGCCCAGTTTTTTTTTGTCTTTCTCTCTTTCTCGCTTTATACAAACACAGATTATACAATTGATCTTTTGTATATGTATACCAAAGCAGATTATACAATTGCTTTCTTTTGTATAAGAACACTAATTTATACGTAGTTCAACTTTCATAAAATTCATTGTTCTGATAACACCTATCGAAAATAGTTATACATAGTGGGTACCTGTTAAATTCATTTGTAAATAGTGTTACATAGGGGGTACCTGTTAAACACCAATCGTGATCATGTATCTATACAACTCAAATAATATTCAAATGTCAAAAGTGAGGCAATATTAAATGTATAAAATCATCATAGACATTTCAAATTGAATCATTTCTAAACTTCCCGAGGTTGATTTCTACAAGAACGCTTATTGTGACTTGCAATACCACATGTACTGCATGTATTTGTCCCCTTAGATTCAAACATCTCTCTTGTTGATTTGTCGCGAGCCTTTTTTCTTGGTCTTCCAGGAGGCCTTTTGAATTCTGGAGGCAGAACTAAATCAGTCATTATGTATCCAGGGACCACCCACTCTGTTTTATTTGGCAATGGGTATATTGGAAAACCATAAGTCTTCAACACTATTGTCGGTGTGTATAAATTCTAGCAGAACTCATCTGGTCCTAAACTCTTGAACTTCAGAACATCCCAAGCATGTTCACATGGTATTTCTTCATACTGAAATCTTCCACAAGTACACCTTTTCTTCTGAAGACAAACTATATCATTTCTACCTTTATCATTAACATTGTGAACATATTCAGTTGACAGAAAAACCTGCAATATACAAAAATAGATCAAAACAGATTATTATGTACAAATATATAGAAACCATACCATCAGTCGTGTACTCATTGCTTCATTGATTTTGAGTATCTCCTAAAATTTTCCAATCAAGGGAGTAAATGTGAATGATGCCTCTTTTTTTTGTTATCACAATTCCATCTGCCAAACATCAGCCTAACTTCCTCTAGAAAATCATAAATTGGCAATTCTCTTGCTGAAACTAATGCCGCATTTATACTTTCTGCGATATTCGATGTCATTGACCAACCACGATAAACTGGTGCATAAATCCTAGACCACTTATCATATCCAGCTAACTCCAAGTATTCATTTACTCGTATAGCTACCTTCTCTACTATCTTCATTAGCCTATCAAAATCTGATTGATTGGATGTCTTAGCCATTGTATAGAATACTGGACTTAATTTTTCATGGGATTTTCTGTACTTTGTCTGAACATTCTTCCAAAGGTGCCACGTACAAGCATAGTGTTGCACATCATTATACACTTGCATAACAACCTTTATGATGCTATCGTTTCTATCAGACACAATACACATATTGTTCATTTCCCCATACGATTCTCTTAGTTGTTCAAAGAACCATGTCCAAGAGGCATCATTCTCTGAATCTAAGACACCGTATGCTAGTGGAAATATATGACCTACACATACATATTTATACAGTTACAGAATTGCAGATTATAAATATATATATATACAAAGAGTTATGTATACCAGTCATTTAGAATTCATATATGTATATATAGTATAAAATACATATTTATATACTTGCACCGTCAGTCGTGCTTGCTGCTACAAAAGTTCCATTATAAGGTCCTCAGAGGTGACTCCCATCGACTATGACTACAGGTCGACAATGGTCAAATCCTTTGATGAAAGGATCCAATGCAACAAATAGGTACAAAAACCTATCTTCATCTGTTTTCTGCAAGCGTATATGGGATCCTAGATATGTAATACCCAATATATACAAATACTCAGGTAGTTTGCTGTAGGATCCTCCTGGCGTGCCCCTCAAAGAAATCAAAGCCCTTTCTTTAGCTCTCCAAGCCAACATGTAAGTTATATCAACACCAATATCCAGCTTCATATCTTTTTATGTCAGCAGGTGTGTATTTCCTTTTATGATCTACCAATTTAGGCTTAACAATTCCTCCAACTAAATTACTTATTACTTGTCATTATAAATACACCCTATCTTTCAGTGAACATTTATGTTCAGCGTTGAACACTCTTATTCTAAACATTCCTGATTTGTTAATATCTGAGGCCTTCATTAACCAATCACATTCATCGGAGAAACACACAAGTGTATAACTACACGTAAAATAACCAATATATACAGATAAGTCAAAATTATACACCTAATAACAGTTGAACAGATTTATACAAATGATGTTACCTGATTGAATTTGACCTTTTTGTTTTAAACTGAAATTGATCCGCAATTGCATATTGCTCCATCATACACTTCAATGTAGCTTTATTATTGTATACTTGATCTACCTTTACATACTTATGTGATTGATCAGTACTCACCACACTGCAATTCTCCATTTGAAAGGTATCGAGGGGATTTACTATCTCTGCAACTGTCAGTTTCTGTTTTTCAAACTCCTCAAAACCAGTTATACAAAGTGATCCAGAAATACCAGATGCTACTGTAGTTGAACTTTCACAATGTTCATTGTTCTGATAACACCTATCAGAAATAGTTATACAAAGGGGGTATTTGTTAAATTCATTTGTAGATTTTTTTAGCATTACATATACCCGCACCCCCATCTCATTGTGTATCACCATCCTAGTACTGCTCTGATCAACCTTATATTCAATTTTTAGTACCTTCACAGTCACATCCACAGCTAGTTGAGTTGCAATTATATTATACAACTCTGTAAATGAGGCATTTTCTCTAAAAACAACTCCCTCAATAACATAGTCAACATAACAGTTTGCATCATCCCAT
>NW_006239799.1:0-2875 GCF_000226075.1 Solanum tuberosum
GATGTGTGTTGTGTTTATATAAAAGTAATAAAAAAAAAACAAAACAAAGAGATGAAAAATGTTTGTGGGTATACCGATTGGTTTTTTCTTCTTTCTGACGTGTGTGTTTGTTTTTTTTTGGTTGTGCCTCTGTACGTTTTCTGTCTCTTTTTCTTTTTGTTTGTGGGAAGTCCGCTAATATATATAGGGTGTGTGGTACGTATAGGGAGTATGTAGTCCGTGTGTATGGATGAAGTGGTGTAGTATATCCGTTTCTGGTTGAGGGAGTTGAGTGGAGTATATATTATGGGATAATGGGGATAATGTAGGTAAGGGTGGGGTAATTGGTAGAGAAAGTGGGGTGATTGTAGTGGTAGGTTATTTCTTTTATTTTAATTAAATATAATAAATATTATAATAATAAAAATATTAGCTAATAAAAATTCAAGAATAAATGAATAGCTATTCTAAATTATAATTAAGAAATACTAACTTATTATTAAATCTAATTTAAAAGAAAATACATATTTTTGTGTAACTTTCCATTTCTTTTCATTTTTAAACAATTGAAAAATAAAACTTACCTTAAAAAGTGATTCTATTCTTGCTATTTTCAAATCTTTTAAAATAAACTTAATAAAATAAGATAAAAGTCAAAATATTTAGTTTAGATTATAAAAATATTTAAGCTCTAAAAATGGAGTTAAACTTAAGTTCGGTCAAAAATTACGTGTCTACACCAACTCAAACCAATCTATTCACATTAATAATCACAATAAGATTTCGAAACTAACAACACCCACATTACTATATAGGTCTAGCCTAGACCCAAAAACTTACTCAAAGTTATAATCAATTTCCTTATCTTGCTAACATGTCAACTCTCATATTTCCAAATTTCAAGTGTGGAGTATAGTCTCAATATCTCAAAATAACATAATTTTAATGATCTTTATGTATCACAATACACCCACTATTTTATTACATAGCTCAATTATTACCAAACTTGAACTTTATAAGATAATCAATAAGAAGGAAAAAAAAAAGAACGGGGAACAATTTAATGAAATTACAAAATCAGTAACTTAACAAATCCTTAAGCCATCCATCATCCTACCCTTTTAGTCATTATAGTACCACTTTTATAATTCCAATTATTACCTTAATCACTTGGTAATTATTAACAATGATTGCAGACAAGGTCTGTTTCACCCACATTCACGTTGCACCAGCAATATCTAAACCCCAACTTTATCTAATATTACATCTACTATTTCCGTTGTATCCCTAAAATCTCAACTAATTTAATAGTATAACTTTAATATGTTAATTTCAAGAATATTGCCACAGATTGGTTTCTTAACCATCACTGTTACATCATGACGGTCATTCTTTGCATATGTATGTATATGTCATAATGCATATTCAATCATTACTAATTAACCCCAACAATAAATAAATGGAACAATAAAGTTTAACAATTACTAGAACGTGAATTCTCTTGATTTTTTGTCGGCCGCCCTTAGCACTTATTTATTCAATATCATAAACTATGAAGACCCACTACTACTTATCAATTTTTTTGCACAAACCACAATAACTTACGCTTACTAAGAATTGTATAGACCCAGTTTTTAGCCGACTTAATTTTTGTACCGTCAGAAAACAAGGATCATCTCATTTTTTTACCAGTCCATTTAGTTATGATTAGTATTCATACCCTGTACACTAATATATACGAATAAGAAAGAATAATTAGATAGATTTTTACCAAAAGGCACTTCCGCTTCCTCCTTTGAAATTGAGCGTCGTCATAGGGTTTCTCTCTTTCTTGATGTGACTAAAAGAAATAATCTCCCCTTTATTTAATTATGGTTTTATTATTTTACATGGGTTAAGTGGTATTAATTATACTATACCACTTGGCCCATTAATCTCCAACTGAAATTAATTATTTAAAATCACCCGTCAACTAAACAATCGTATTAACAAATAACTCAAAAATTTCCAAACCAACTTCTCAAATTGATCAAAAGTGACTCGGGATAACTATCGAGATGAGTAAAACGGGAATTTTATAATAAAAATTCAAAACCAATTTTCTGGGTCATTACATTCGAAATACTCAACATAACTGGACTCATTTCAATAAAAAGCAGTTTAAAGACATGTGCAATATAAAGAAAAGTTGTTTAAAACATGGTTTTTCAACTCTGTGTATTTATAAAAACAATGATAACTATGTATGTATGCAATGATATAATATGAACTCTGAGATGTATGTAAAAATACAAAATAAACTGATGTATATAAAATACAACAACTTCTGTGGGAGTTTCTCTAACCGACAACCATCACATAAGAGCTATTGTGATGATACAACGATCTTCCTCACACTGCCAACGCATCCTATACCCGGCCAAAGGTATAGGACCTGAACTACTAAGTGGATCCACTAGTCTATTGTGAAAAAGATTCATCCAAAAAGTATGACCCTTTTCTACCCATGGTGGCTACTGGTTTATGAGGGCTGTGAGTTGTCTGAACTCTCCCCCATATCGGTGCTCAATACTACTCCCAAAAATATACTAGCTCTTATGTTTAAAAACATACTTTTTTCTGCTGATTTGAGATAATTTCTCAAAAACTTAGCTCAAAGGCTATCTTGGAAATCTCAGTTTCCTCTCTTGCTTCATTTAGAAAGCAATTACTCTTTTCTGAAAACTAGCCCGAAAGCTCTTTGGAAATCTCAGTTTTCGTTCTTATTTAAATGTGAAAACATTTATAAACACTTTGGGAATACTTAGTCCCCATTTACTTTTGAAGAAATGAACTTCAACTTATACTCTTTACTCTTTACTCAACTTGAACTTTAAGTCTTAAAACAAGGTTAAAA
>NW_006239799.1:4805-19607 GCF_000226075.1 Solanum tuberosum
GTAAGGTTTTCAATAACCATAGATAGAACTCAAATACTTGGAACTCAAGAACTTCAATGATACTACTCATTTCAAGAATGCTCAACTCAGAGGGTTCATGTGGAATTATGAGCATGAACTACTCACTCAAGGACTTAAATATACTTCTCATTTCAAGACTGTTCGACTTATAGGGTTCATGCGGAATTATGGGCATGAACAATTCAACTCAAAGACTTCATGGGTAACATGTAATAGTATCATGATTATAAATATAATCTCATAGGGGATTAGGAACTCAATACTTAGAACTTGGAGATACTGCTCCTCTCGAAGGTACTCAACTGATGAAGTTCATACGGAAGTTATAGACATGAACGACTCGACTCAAGGGTCGAAATATCAATAAGGAACTCATGTATACGACTCTTCTCATTCTTATACTTACTTCCTCAAAACTTAACTCAAATCGATGATGGATCTCAAAGGATTAACAATTGAACTCAAAGAATTTCTTGAACTCTACTCTTAACTCTCTTTTGAATGTGAATTATGAATTTAAGAGTTATGGTTCATGGTAGGAAGGATATCGTGATGATAAAGTGGACTCATGAATACATTCTCCTCATTCTCATACTCACTTGCTTGAGTCTTGAAACAAGTTATTTAAATTTGTAGAAGGTTATTCAAAGAAAACTCAAAGGGACTATCTCAAATGTTCGGAATAACTCTCAAGGCTTAACTCTTAACTCTACCTTGAATTTGGATTTATGGATTCAAGGTTATGATTCATGTTCATGGATGATTTCTAGATGTTTAAAAGTCATTTAGAGTAGTTAGAATCAATGGAAAGTGTTAGGACACTTTAGAATAACTTAAATAAGCTAAACGATGAAAAACCGGTGAAAAACGCCGATGCGGGAGCGTCCTTGGCGCGCCGCGCCAGGCCCCAATTTACTGGGGCTCGTTTCTGGCGCACTATTGGTGTGTCGCCCCAGCCTTCCTGGCGCAATGGAGGTGCGTCGCGCCAGCATTGCCCCAAGAAAAACTAATGAACTTTTCCTCTCGTTTTCTGACTTTAAATCGCTTTTAATCGATTTCTTTTCTCAAGTTTTCCTTAGATTCAATCACCCAACTTAAGTACTCACTAATCCACTCAAAACCATCACTTTAATCTCAAGATATCATCAAAACCTCAACAAAACAATATTTAGAATGAACTTCAAGAATACCTATCAAGAACTCAAATCCTTCAACTTTTTGAGAATGAAACTTTACTGAAAATAATGTGTTTGGCGTGTGGGTGAACAAACCCAACATTATGGAAGCTTACATACCTCTTAGGGATCAAACCCATGGCGACAATCCGTAACAACTCTCAAGAATTTCGACGAACGCTTCGATCCTTTCTCTTTTCTCCTCTTCTCTCTTCTTCTTTTCTCTTCTTGAACTCTCAACTAAAGCCCTAGGCATAAACTAGGATTATAAAACTGAACCCAATCATATTAGACCCCTAAAATATTACTAGAAATGAATTAAATCTGATTGGGTAAGGAAAAGACCAAAATACCCCTCTAAAATCTGGTTTTGACTTTCCTTATCTAGACAGCCCAACTTCAAATGGACATATCTCCATCATACGATATCGAAACTGAGAAAACTCGGTGACGTTGGAAAGATAATTCAAAGATCTTTCCTACAGTATCTGGTATCACACCTAAATCATCTTGAGATAGAAGTTATGGTCGTTTGAAGTCGACCCAAAACTCATACTTAGCTTAGCTTGCAAAATTTCAAATTTTACTATTTTCAATTTAATTCTTTTTGGAACTCAAGGTGCTACATCTAGTGACCTTAACACTTAAGAAATTTTTAATTCCTTGGTAAAATCTCATTCACTACTAAGAACGGTTCAAATCTCAATTCGAAAATTTTTTTGGGGTGTTACAGGTGTGTCTCTGGGATGAGAGTCATAGTCTATGAAGGTACTTCTATTTGTTGACACCCAATTTTGGCCTAACACTTTCAAAATTCATAACTTTTAAGTTTTATTTATTTAATAGTTCAAGATAAATTTTTTAAATTTTAAATAAGTTTATCGATAACTATCCTTATTTATCAAAATTTAGTATTTTTTATCAGTTAATTTTAAAATTGCATTTTTTACATGTCATTAGTTACATTCATTATATTTTTTAATATTCATTTTATTAATTAATTTTATTAATATCAATTTTGGTGTTTTTAATACTGTCTAGAAATACTATTAAATTAGGATAATAATTATATACACATATATTTTATTTAACCAACAATTTTGAGTCATAATCTCAAACTCACACAATTTGACCCCATTACATAATTATTTTCCTATTTAAGTTATTGATTAGGTCAAAAATTATGGGGGTTGGGGGTTGTGGGGTGGGGAATTATTTTTTTAGAGGTAAGAATTTTCTAAATGAAAAAACCTTAATTTTTTTTCCTCTCCCCTTTTCCTCCCTTAGGGCATCTTCAACCCAATCCTCTATTTTACTCTCAAAATATAGAATTTTCTATTTTTTCAAACAATCAACTCCAACCCAATTCTCTATTTTACTTACTAAAAATGAATCTTTTTCTCTCTCCTCAATATTATATTATTATTTCCATTTCATTCTTATTTTCTTATTTCATAATATAAATCATTTATTTCTTTTTTCCCAAATAATTACTTTATATAATTTTTAATGTGATATGAAATTATATTTTATTCTAAATTTTTAAATAACATAAATTGCAAGAAAATATAATATAATACATAAATTAGGGGACAAATTCAAATAAAAGTGACATACAATTACATAAACACTCAATTTTCAAAATTATTACGTTGCTCCCATAAATGCTCTATTATTGCATTACGGAGTTCAAAATGAGCATTTTTGTCCTTAATTTTTTTATGTCTAGCTAAAAATTGTTCAAATCGGAGATTTTCATCTACCACCATTTCTGTCGTTGGAGTTGGAGCCTCTACGACATTTTGAATTGGTACATTGAGATCACGTTCATCCTCAATTATTATTTGTGCAGTATAATACATGTAGTCATATATATCATGTAACACTTTCTTTCTCCAAAAACGTGATGGTCCTGCAATAATTGCGAAACGTGATTGCAAAACTCCGAATGCACGTTCAACATCTTTTCGGCACGATTCTTGTTTCATCGCAAAATATTTCTTCTTTTGGGAATGAGGATCACGAATAGTTTGAATAATTGTAGACCATTTAGAATATATACCATCAGCTAAGTAATAACCCATATCGTATTCTTTTCCTTGAATAACATAATGGGCGGGAGGTGCAATACCGCTAGCAAGATTGGAAAATAAATGTGACAACTCTAAAACATTAATAACGTTATTGGTGCCAGGCAAACCAAAATAAGCATGTCATATCCAAAGGTCCTAATCAGCAACAACTTCAAGAATAATTGTTGGTGATCCACTACGACCTGCGTATTGCCCAGCCCATGCCGTTGGACAATTTTTCCATTTCCAGTGCATGCAATCTAGACTACCTAACATTCCTGGGAAACCGCGCTGCTCACCAATGTGTAGAAGCGTCGCAACATCGTTAGGTGTTGGTGATCTCAAATATCACTCACCAAAAACCTTTACAGTAAAAACTATTAGTGATTCAAATGTTCGTGATTACCTGCAACGAGAACAACAACGAATACTTAGAAAAAAGAAATACGAACAATCACAATCGCAGTCACAACCGCAATCACAACCACAATCGCAACAATTCTCGAAATCATATCCTAAATTTTTTTTGAATAGTGTTAAATCTGAAAACAACCTACCGGATTTCTAAATTATTATTGTGATCAATTGATTATTATGTTATGTGTTGTGTTTTATCTTGTATTTAAATTATTATGTTATGTATTATATTGTATTGTTATCTTGTATTTAAATTATTATGTTATGAATTATATTGTATTGTTATCTTAAATTATTATGTTATGTATTGTATTGTTATCTTGTATTTAAATTATTATGTTATGAATTATATTGTATTGTTATCTTAAATTATTATGTTATGTATTGTATTGTTATCTTGTATTTAAATTATTATGTTATGAATTAAAAGTAATAAAAATAATAATAAAATAATAAAAAAAGTGAAATAGAGAGTGTGAATAGTAATTCTTCAAATTTGGAGCACTATTATTCAACTCTCTAAATTTGAAGAATAGAAGGTGATTTGGAGGCGGGTTAAAGTGCTCATTCTCTATTTTACTCTCTAAATATAGAGAATGGAGAGTAACATAGAGGTGAGTTGGATATGGTCTTAGCCTCAACCACCTCAAACCCCACCAGATCCCCACCTCCCTCTTCTTCATTTTTCTGGTGAAACTTTAACGGAATACAACCAGATAGAAGCACAAAACAACCTCTTTCTTCTACACTAGATCCACCCCAAATCCGCCAGAACACCACCAAAACAGACCCACCACGAGCTCACAGCCACCCATCACAACCCATTTTCCCCTTCTTGCTCGCTACCCCCAGATCAACGAACAGCAAAAAAATAAAGTACCACTACAAACCAGTCCTCAAACAGCAACTCCACCACTCCAAAACAACCCATTTTCCCCTTCTTGCTCGCTACCCCGAGACCAACCAACAACAAAAAAATAAAGTACCACTACAAACCAGTCCTCAAACAACAGCTCCACCACTCCAAAACAACCAGAAAATGCCATTTTCGGCAAGGAGCACGAAGCTCGAACAACAACAACCAAGCACGACTCCATCGTGATTCCAACACCGGTGAAATTTCCAGTGAGCCATCAGACTAACCAGACCCACATCGAAACCCATTGCAAACATCTGTTCAAACCAGAAATACAACAACTCAAACTCCGGTAACCCCTCTTTCACTTCGTTTTTCTTTTCAATTCCAGATCTGGCCGGAGGGGTTCAAACTCCGGCCAGCTCTATCTTTATATTTTTTTTTTCTCAAGTTCATATGCTTTTTATTGTTGATTCTTTCAAGTTTTGGGACTGATTTCTCTTTTTTCAGTGAGTTTTGTTTATAGTTTGGTATATAGCCTTTTGTTATTGTTTGCTTCGTCTCTATTTGATATTGTTGTTCTTCATGCACGTCTTCCCAGATTGTGTTTTGCTTTACCAGGATTATAATATTGTGATTTGTTTTAATATACTTTTTAAAAATAAAATAAAATAATGGATATCACTGTTTTTGTCTTTTTGTTAATGAACCCTTTTATATTTGGTTTAGTTGGTTAATTTTATTCATTGCACATTGTTTACCTATAGCTTTACATAAATCATGTTACTATTTAATTGTTGTTGTTGTTATTATTATTATTGTTTTTTTATTTATTTAGTTATGTTATTATAGTTTGATAGTTACATTGACGTGTGGTTATTATTATTTAGTTATTGTTTGGATGTTTCGTTACTTTTATATGGTTATAGTTTTGAATTGTTGTACTTGTCTTATATTATTTCTTGTTGGTTTCATACAAATTTATGTTAAAATTTTACTCCTTAATTGACCAATAAAAAAATCTCTCCGTCAGTTTTAGAGGCCTTCTCATTTTAAAAGACGAAAATTTAGTTTAAGTTCATATTTGTTAGAAATTGAAATTGATCGATGAAGAAATTACCGTCGATTTCCAAGGTCTCCCATGTTAATAAGACGGACTTTTATCTTTAAGTTATTATTTGAGTTATTCATTTTTATTTAGTACTAACACTTTTACTAAGTGTTTTTACAGATACACGGAGCTGCTTCCCATTGAAGCTATTTGAACCGAGTTCGAATTATAATTTTTATTTATTATTGTATATATTATTGTCGTTAAGCAAACTTATGCCTTTTCTTATTATTATTTTCTTTGTTTATTATATTTTTATATTTGTTTTTTATCTCCTCCTCAATTTGAAAAAATGAATTTAGTCGGGATCCACATTTGTGGATTTTGAAGAATGCCTAACACCTTTTCTTCGAAATAATTTGAACTCTTTACTTAGAATCTAATGGTTTCGTAGATTGTTTAATTGGTTTCCTAGTTTTTTCCTAAAATTAGGTGGCGATTTCTTTAAAACTCGTTTTTTCTTAAAATTCTTTTGAAATTGAGTTAATTAATTATTTTTTGAGTCACCGCGACGTTTCTCCTTATTTGAATAAAGTAGGGATGTAAACACTATCTTTTCCCCATATTACACGATGGAATAAGTTATCTCAGGATAACTTGTTCCCAACCAAATGACCCATTAAGTTATAGTTTAATGGTGTTTGATGGCTACTAACTATTGTTAAATTTTTAGATTATTAAATTTTATATAAATATATGTATTAAAAAGTTTGTAAGGGCAAATATTTATTTTTAAAAAGAAGATATAGACATGTGATCTATTAATATGGAGTCTTATTATATTACTAGATATAGGACCCCGTGCCAGCACGGGGCCCAATATATATATATTTTTTTAATTTTAATTTATGTCATATTATGGAATTTGAGAAGTTATTGAAATTTTTATATGATTTTAAAAATATTTTAAATTGTTAGCTATTGTGATTTGTAGTACTTTTTTTAACATAATTTTGAAAATAATATTTATTAATCTATTTGTTCTAATTTATGTGGCAGATGCATAATTTCAAATATTAACCCTTTTTTAAATGTCTCTTTAATATATTAAGTTGTTAATTATTGTATTTTATAGTACATTTTGAACCTAATTTTTTAATAATATATGTTATTTGCCATGTCCCAATTTATGTGGCATTAATTGATAGATTTGTTGGAGTCGAGAGATTTATTTTGTTAATTATTGTAATTTATAGTTTCTTTTTCGTCAATTTCAAACAATATATGTTGTTAATTGATAGATTTTTTGGAGTGGACTATTTTTTTATTAATTATTGTAATTTATAGTTTCTTTTTCGTCAATTTCAAACAATATATGTTGTTAATTGATAGAATAATTTTAATGTAATTTTTTTAAAAAAATATGTGTGACTCACTTAAATACTACATATTATATATTAATTACTATACTATAAATGACTTAAATACTCCATATTATCTATTACAATAATTAACAATTATTTGACACTTTAAATTCTATCAATGCCATATAAATTAGGATAAAAAACCTAACATATAATATTTAAATATATTTAAAAATAATATAAGTAATACTATACATTACAATAATTAACAGCTTCATTATTTAAAACTTATATACAAAATTTAATTGACTCTCTAAATTCTATTGGTACCACATAAAATGGATTATATGATAAACATATATTGTTTGAAATTGACGAAAAAGAAACTATAAATTACAATAATTAACAAAATAAATCTCTCGACTCCAACAAATCTATCAATTAATGCCACATAAATTGGGACATGGCAAATAACATATATTATTAAAAAATTAGGTTCAAAATGTACTATAAAATACAATAATTAACAACTTAATATATTAAAGAGACATATAAAAAATGGTTAATATTTGAAATTCTGCGTGTGCCACATAAATTAGAACAAACAGAGTAATAAATATTTTTTTCAAAATTATGTTAAAAAAAAGTACTACAAATCACAATAGCTAACAATTTAAAATATTTTTAAAATCATATAAAAATTTCAATAACTTCTCAAATTCCATAATATAACACTTAAATACTACATATTATATATTAATTATACTATACTATAAATGACTTAAATACTCCATATTATCTATTACAATAATTAACAATTATTTGACACTTTAAATTCTATCAATGCCATATAAATTAGGATAAAAAACCTAACATATAATATTTAAATATATTTAAAAATAATATAAGTAATACTATACATTACAATAATTAACAGCTTCATTATTTAAAACTTATATACAAAATTTAATTGACTCTCTAAATTCTATTGGTACCACATAAAATGGATTATATGATAAACATATATTGTTTGAAATTGACGAAAAAGAAACTATAAATTACAATAATTAACAAAATAAATCTCTCGACTCCAACAAATCTATCAATTAATGCCACATAAATTGGGACATGGCAAATAACATATATTATTAAAAAATTAGGTTCAAAATGTACTATAAAATACAATAATTAACAACTTAATATATTAAAGAGACATATAAAAAATGGTTAATATTTGAAATTCTGCATGTGCCACATAAATTAGAACAAATAGATTAATAAATATTATTTTCAAAATTATGTTAAAAAAAGTACTACAAATCACAATAGCTAACAATTTAAAATATTTTTAAAATCATATAAAAATTTCAATAACTTCTCAAATTCCATAATATAACACTTAAATACTACATATTATATATTAATTACTATACTATAAATGACTTAAATACTCCATATTATCTATTACAATAATTAACAATTATTTGACACTTTAAATTCTATCAATGCCATATAAATTAGGATAAAAAACCTAACATATAATATTTAAATATATTTAAAAATAATATAAGTAATACTATACATTACAATAATTAACAGCTTCATTATTTAAAACTTATATACAAAATTTAATTGAGTCTCTAAATTGTATTGGTACCACATAAAATGGATTATATGATAAACATATATTGTTTGAAATTGACGAAAAAGAAACTATAAATTACAATAATTAACAAAATAAATCTCTCGACTCCAACAAATCTATCAATTAATGCCACATAAATTGGGACATGGCAAATAACATATATTATTAAAAAAATATTTAAATAATTAAGCTGTTAATTATTATAATGTATAGTATTACTTATATTATTTGTAAATATATTTAAATATTATATGTTAGGTTTTTTATCCTAATTTATATGGCATTGATAGAATTTAAAGTGTCAAATAATTGTTAATTATTGTAATAGATAATATGGAGTATTTAAGTCATTTATAGTATAGTAATTAATATATAATATGTAGTATTTAAGTGTTATATTATGGAATTTGAGAAGTTATTGAAATTTTTATATGATTTTAAAAATATTTTAAATTCATAACTATATATTTCAATGTACAAGATTTTGATAAAATAAAATCTTTAAAGTTAAATTATAATGTTTTTGAAATTTAAATTATTAAAACATATATAATGATTTTATAGAAAAAATAATATCATATAAAATTAAATGAAAAGGATAATAAATTCAACTTTTACCATGATAAGGTTGAAAAATATTATTTAAGCGGAAGGAAGTGGGGCCCACTTGTATATTTTATATAGTAAGTATTGGACATTTGTAATGATTTAATTGGAACAATGGTAGTAAATCCTAGACTCTTCTAATATATAGTAATTATACTTTGTTTTTGAGCTATAGTTTGCTCATTTAGTAAGATTGTATAAGAGTAGAAGAAATTTTGATAACTTTAACAATTGTGACTTTTCATGTTGATGAAAAAAAAATACAACTTGAAATTCAAATTACATAATTAAATAAAATTTCAATTTTAAAAAACTAATTTAAAATCATGTTCAAACAAAATACTGATTTAAAATCGATTTCAAATCAGCAAAAGCCTCTCGATTCACTTCACATTAATACATTACTAAAGATAATGCAACAATCGATGGAGAAAAATCGACTGACGTAATCATCAATCCTAAAAATTGAGAGAAAATTGACCCAATTTGTCAATATTTTTTTAAAAAAAATGATGAACGGACGTCGGTTTTTTTCTGCAAAAAAAATGAATGATAATTATAATTTTTCTGAGAAAACCGATCTAGTCCCCTCGTTTTTTTTTTTTTTTTACAAAAATCAAGGGATTTCGTCGATTTTTTAAGGTAATTTTTTTTGTTGAAGTATAAATAAAAATGATAGAAAATCTTTCAACAAAGTCATTTGTGCTTGAGTGATAGAATTGTCCACAATCATAGAAAATATTTGATTGTTTCAAGTAACTACATTTTTTAATATTTTTGAAAAATCAACTCAGTCCGTTGATCAATTGTACCTCGGTTTTAACCGACCTTATCCTAAGATTTTTCTTTAAAAATGATCTTTTCTTTTGCTTTTTTCCCTATACCTAGCTTAATTCGTGATTTAATAAGGCTAGACTTAGATTTTTGAAGCCCATTTAAGGAAAAGATTTTTTAGCCCGGTCCGAATTAGTCTGTTGATTTGTGAGGCTTGATCAATATAGGTTGGGTCGGTCCGTGAGCTAAATAGAAAAATAATTAAGAAAATAATAATAATATAGAGTATTAAAAATAACATAAGTCCAAACTCAAAGTCTATTTAAACTTTTAAATATTAAAATTTAGAATCATCAACCGTGATGTATTTAGTATTTCTATTACTAATATATCATCAGAATAATTATTCAGCATTGGTGGACGTGTGTTCTAACCAAGTATAGAAATTGCGTCCATCATGAAAATATCCAAATACTTGTATTACTCAATACTGATTGCATGATTTTTCTCAAACTGATAATACTTTTTTGTGTACATTTAAATATTATATGTAGTTCTTCAATTTTTAATCAAAGTGATACAACAATTAAGCTAGGGAAAAAAAATCATTAGCTAAACCAAATGATATCCCATGGAGATCCTCCTTTCACTACCGAAGGAAAGATATTCAAAGTTATTACCATTAAAATATATAAAGTTGAGCTCAAATCTTTTAGGTTTATAATTTTTCTACGTCATTCTCATATTTTAGATCTCTTTCAATAGCCCATGCATTAATCATAACTTTTGTTTTTAAAGGAACAACGTAGCCTTTTATGTCTACTTCTTCCTTACATTCCTTTGGGAGCAAAACGGGTAATGGAGGATGGAATTTGAAAGTTTCTTTAATGACCAGCTTTAAGTATTTTAATTTTTTGACATTATTTTTATCAAAAGTTTCTTTTTCTCTGAAGGCATTTCTTACCTTAGCTTGAACTTTGAAGAGTACACTTGAATTTCTCATCATTTCCACCATGGCCGAATCAATTATTGTTGATGAAGTCTCTGTTCCTAACGCTTTTAACACTAAACGATTCTAATAGACATACTTTACGTATTTGTCTCCAGGAATTTTCGTAAGAGGGAAAGACAATATATGTCCCATTATAAAAGAGAATTTCGATAGCTAGAAGCTTGGGCCTAAATACAAAAGCGAGGTCATAAGTTTTTAGTACTTGTTTGACCATGTCAAGAGAAACAACGGTAACTAGAGAAACTTCACCTAATTAAAGGTGCATAATTTGTCCATATTTTTGGCCAAGTCTTTAAGTGCATGACGTGGAAGTTCACCAAACAAATAAAACATGCTTCCAATTAAAGGTAATCTTTGGTTTTGCTATTGGAATTCTTCCATTTAATTAACAAAAAGAGGGAAGACACAAAAAGGAAAAGGAAAAAGAAGTTGAAGAACTTCATATTTTAGAAGATGAAAGTAATGAAAATGAAGATGATTAATTGAATATTGTGTGGATAAATTAATTAGGAGATATGGTATAAATAATAATAATATTCTGGATAAGGTAAGATGTAAAGGAGACTCAATTGAATTTCCTTCTTTAAAATTGATAGTACATGCATTGGGCAGAAACTATTTTATAAGAGAAATTTTCATCATAGGAAATGATGTGAAACAAAAAAAAAAAGAAAAAAATCCTAAGTCTTATCAAATTATCTTTATTAAAGCCACTTTAATATCATTCGACTTGCATCTTTTTATTATGCAGATTCGGGTATTTAGGATTAGCTACAGGCGTTCCATTGAGATCACTTCATCTACTCTTCAACTTTTTGTGAGACCTCCCTACTTTCGGAGGACTCCATTTTTATTGCTCTATAGTAATAGGGTTTTGAAGTGTCGGGGTCTTGTCCTGACACCAATCTTTAGATAGTAGAGACTTCATGGACAGACATAGTTAGATGGTTTCCAATGTTTTTCTCAGATGTTTTATTAAACACTTACTATTTATATTATGTATTTTCAGACATTGTTTTAAAAGTTCTTCAAATGTTTTGAATGCTAATCTATTAAAGCTTCCGCATATTTTATTGTGTATGTGTCATAGTCAGCCAGGCCAAGGGTTCACTTAGAGACCAACAATGGTTCTTGAGTGTCGACCACGTTCAGTGTGTAGGCTCGGGACGTGACAACTAATTACTTATGTTCAATGGTGAGCTACAATGTTGGCTAGTGATTCAACAAAATTAAATAGCTTTAGTTCAAATTCATAAGCTAATAACTTTGGCTCCGCTACTACTTATATTAGGCTTATGATACTACCTTTGTTCAATAGCGAATGAACTTTTAAATTTTCAACGCCAATTTTCTTGTTATGATCATGGTATTTTCTATTATTTAGTTATCATATATAGAAATGGAATTAGTATAGGTTTTTTCCTGTTTATATATCTGGGTTGCCTCTTCTTTTATGGGAGAAAGAAAAAATGTCATTTTGACGATTTGGTGAAAAAGGTAAGTGTTGTATGACACTATTTAATTGGGCATGAAATTTAAGAAATAAGGGAAGACTTTTTTAAGTTTATTAAATTATTTTTATGAAAGTCACTTCAATGCGTATTTTTTAATTGATTATACTTTAAATAATTTCATCTTTAATCCTTGAAATTATTATACTTTATATCTTACCCTAAACAATTTCTTAGTATTAATTATTTATTTTTTAAAATCTAATAGTAAACATTAACAAATAAATATATTGTGATAAAATAGCAATTCAATTTTTCGTAATGAATGTGTAAAGTAAGTAGAAATGCTACAAATAAAGCCAAATAAATGGAGTATTAAATAGAGCTTGTCGTTTTTGAAGAGTTTTCTTGATGTATGCTAAAGGGCCAAAAAGATTGTAACTACACATAGAGTGATGGAAACTAATTGGGCGCAGGGGTTGTCTATGATAATAAATCCCAATAATTTTAACATGTGTGGTGCAATGAGTGACATGTGTCATGCACTCTTTCTATAAATTTATTAAGTAAGAGATGGAAAAAAATACATAATATATAAACGTGACATTTCACTTGACTTTATATAATATTTATATCCCCTAATTTTTCGATGTACACAAGAAACACTTAAATTTGTATAGAGTTGAACTAATAGATACATAAGTCTTGCCTAGTGTTCTTTGTGGTAATTTGTATATTTGCGACATCTTATTGTCATGATCCGAGTCTACACCCTGGACGTGGCCGGCACTCAAGAACAATTGATGGTCCCCAAGCGAACCCTCATCCTAGCTGACTACAAGCGGAAGACTAACTTAAGCATGCAAAAGCTTAAAACCGAATAAAATTCAATAAACTTAAATAGAAAGCTTTAACTCAAAAGAAAACTCCGAATAAAATAAATTATTCAACTCGCCATAAAATAGGCAAATTAAGTCTTTAAAACATTTAATAAATTAAATGATACAAACTTCTCAACTAACTGACTATCTATGAAGCCTCTAACTGATAATGATGGAAGTCGGGACAAGACCCACGACATCCTAACAACTGATATAACTGAAAGGTAAATGAATTCCTCCAGAAACAAGGAGGCTCACCATAGCTAACTCGAACTTCCGGATGTATCAACGAAGCTCCTGTTGATGACCCTGAATACCTGTGTCTGCATCATGAGAAAATGCAGGTCAAATGGCTCAGTACGTGGAATGTACGAGCATGTAAGGGGAATTCTAAAGCATAACATAAGCTTGAAAAGAATCTGAAAGAAACTGAAAAACATACCTGGCTCAACTCAACATAACTGACTCATTTCAATATAAAGAAGTTTAAAACAAGTCCAAAAGGAAAACTGTTTAAAACAGAATGTTAACTCATAATCATAATATCATAAAAGACATACCATGCTCCCTCTCAAAGTCTACTTGTGCAATGCATGAATGAAGTCCCACATCCCCATTCATACTAAGCAGAATCCCTTGAGGAACCATGCAAATACTACTGTGGGAGTTTCTCTAACCGACAACCATCACATAGGAACTATTGTGATGATACAACGATCTTCCGTACGCTGCCAATGCATCCTATACCCGACCAAAGGTGTAGGACCTGAATTACTAGGTGGTTCCACTAGTCTATGCGAAAAGGATTCATTTAAAAAGTATGACCCATTTCTACCCATGATGGCTACATGGTTTAAGGGGGCTGATAGTTGTATGAACTCTTCCCCATCGGTGCTCAATACTACTCCCAAAAAAAAAATTATATTATATTAGCTCTTTATGTTTAAAACATACTTCTTTATGTGATTTGAGATAATTTCTCAAAAACTTAGCTCAAATGCTATCTTGGAAATCTCAGTTTCCTCTCTTGCTTCATTTAGAAAACGATTACTCTTTTCTGAAAACTAGCCCCGAAAGCTCTTTGGAAATCTCAGTTTCTGTTCTTATTTAAATGTGAAAACATTTATAAACTCTTTGGGAATACTTAGTCCCCATATACTTTTGAAGAAAAGGACTTCAAACTTTACTCTTTACTCTTTACTGAACTCAAAGCTTTAAGTCTTAAAACAAAGTTTAAACATTTGTAAAAGACTTCTTAAGATATGGTTAGTGCCAACTTATGGAAATGAATGACTCAATGCAAGGTTTTCAATAACCATAGATAGAACTCAATACTTGGACCTCAAGAACTTCAATGATGCTTCTCAAAAGGGATTAGGAACTCAACACTTAAAGGCTTAGAACTTGAAGATACCACTTCTCTGAAAGATGCTCAACTTGCGAAGTTCATGCGAAATTATGGGCATGAAACAACTCG
>NW_006239799.1:19796-24107 GCF_000226075.1 Solanum tuberosum
TGAATGTGAATTATGAATTCAAGAGTTATGGTTCATGATATGAAAGATCTCATGATGAAAAAGTAGACTCATGAATACATTCTCATCATTCTCATACTCACTTGCTTGAGTCTTGAAATAAGTTGCTAGAAGTTGTAGAAGATTCCTCAAAAAGACAAACAGAGGGATTTTCTGAAAAATGTTTGAAAGAACCCTCAAGACTTGACTCTCAACTCTACCTTGAATGTGATTTATGAATTCAAGGTTGTGGTTTGTGATAGGATAGGAAAGATCTCCTGATGCTTAGGAATAGTTTTAGATAACTAAACATGAGAAAAGACTGAAAATCAATATTTGAAAGTGGGTCCGCGATACGGAGAGGCTTTTAAAATTTGGTTTCAAAATTGTCTTTTGAGGCAGAACACCTCGTGTCAACACCACGACGTGAAACTGAAATTCCAAATCTGGGAAGTGGCTGCACGACGCAGTGGGGGTTCCAGATTTCGACCGACGAAATTTCTTCTTCGTTTTCTATTCCCAATTCGCCTAACTTCGATTCTTTTTCTCAATCTCTCTTTAGATTTAGATACCCAGTACATGAACACAAGAATCTAACTCTAACAACTCTATAAATCGACACAATAACCTTAAGAACTCCTCAATCTCAGCCCAATTCAAGAACGAAAGCAATTTCACGAATACATAACAAGAACATCAAAATTTCAACTTTCTAGAACGAATTTAACGCTGAAATTAACATGATTGGCGTGTGGGTGAACAAACCCAACACTATGGAAGCTTACATACCTCTTAGAATCATCTTCTTGAAGAATTTGAAGGAAAAATCTGGAAAGAAGAACCCTATCCCTTAGCTTTTATTGAGCGTAGAATCTTTGAAGTGAATGAGAGGGTTTGATTTGTGAAAACTGATTTTCTATTCATTTAGGGCAATTTAGATGACCTTCCAAGGGTTTTTAGGACTAAAATACCCCTAAAGAAATAAATAAAACAAGCTGGGAGTCGGAATTGTTTTCCACCAGGCAGTGAGGTCCGTGTTGGCTCGGCATCGCGGAGCTGCTGCCAGGTTTGCGTGACGTTAGTAAATCCGTCATAAATATTTACTCAGAGCTCGGAATTGAGCAACCTTGGCGGCATTGGAAAGAGGACTCTAAGGGCTTTAATTTAATATCTTATGGATCTCCTAAATCATTCTGTACGAAAAGTTATGTTCATTTGAATTTGACCCAAAAGTTTAAGAAAAATTTAGGAATGACTTGAATGCTTTTCTCTTCGATTCTTCTTGGAACTTAAGGTTCTACATATAGTGACATTAACACTTGAGAACTTTCAAATTCCTTGCAAAATCTCACTCACTACGAAGAACGGTTCGAGTGTTAATTCGAAAAATTTTCTGGGGTGTTACAATATCTCCCCCTTGGGATCATTCGTCCTCAAATGACGACTGGTCTAGGTATGGAATGGTTTACTCTTACTAAGGTCTGTGTCTAATGGTATGCTCTTACTATATTCAAGCTTAATCCAAATTCTTAAGTTTAGGTTCTATACCTCTCTATAAGGAATCTCTTCCCAAAACGGTTACTCCTTACCACCATATTGAGCTCATATCAAGAACCACCTAATGTTTAATAACACCACATTCAAGCTTAGTACTCTAACAACTCCATGGACTCCTACTAACTAGCTCCTTAAGAAATTCTCAACACTTGACTTGATTTCTCATCTGATTATCTCCCTTAGGTCTAAAGCTAACACTTGAAGGCTATGGACCTATTCCACATTGACAACTCAATCACGCTATTTAGGCACACATGGAAACTCATAACTTAATTGGAACCCCATCTGGTAACATACCATCTCAGCACACTTCTTAATGCTCTTGTTACTCTTGTGACTTAATCACATTTCACTGCACTTATCTAAAGGTTAGGATCTCTCACTTGTACCACTCATATCTATTTCAGCTAACATCTCAATTCCTCAAGTTTTTTAGATCAAATCTCAAGACTAACATCATCACCCTCATGTTGCCATTCTTTTGATCATGACACTCATCTCAAATTCAAGCTTAATGTTTATTACTAAACCTGAATATCAATATGATTGATCGCCTTCTATACAAACTCACCACTACTATGCGCAAATTTTAGAATCACTCGTCCACTAGGACCTTATGGCAAGTAGTTAATCGTCACCTCTTAGCCTTCATACTTACAATTACTATGACCTTCGACTTCGAAACATAAGTACTATTCACTCATTCGCTATACATCAATGCCTAATTAGTTCTATAATACTTTGAATATTATGGGCTCTGCCTCAAAATCATAAGCCTAGATTAGATCTATCACCTCATGAATAATCATGTTATTCTATTCAACACTTACACCTGGCCATTTCCTACACAATGACACTTCATCACCAACTCCTTTCTAGCTACAACACTCTCTACCTTCTATGATGGAATCTTCACAACTCATCACTTCTTAGTCTACCCATAAGGGAAAATCCTCATCAATAACTTACTGGGTGCATGACTATAGTAATATAACTCTTCTAAACACTATCTCCCTTTCTTAAATCACTAAACCTTTGCATACTTTTCTCTAACTATGGGCTCTTTCACTACTATTGCTCATGATCTCGTAGCTCATGCTACCTTTTCGGGTGAAAATACTACCCTAACTCTGGACATACCTCTTAAAAGGATTTCAGCTGAAACAAGGCTTAAGGAAAATAATACAACTCACATTTAAGCTCAAACACACGATTCATATGAATATGGGTGCATTCCTCTGAAATTGAACACTTAACTTACTATTGGGCTTCTCTTAAGCCCCTATGAAGTCTCATGACTTCTTCAAGATTTTGCTAAGAGTAACTCGTTGGTAAAGGACTAACTTTTTTTTTGTTCAAACACCTCTAGTATGATGGATAGTCGAAGGAATCTGAGAACGCATGAGTTAGAATAAGTCTATATGACATAGCTCTATTGCACAATTAAGAGTATGAAAGAAGAGAAACTTTTCTTAAATGTCTGCAGTCCCTCATTATAGAAGTGGGGCCCTCACAACCATAAACAAGATTCTACTGACACGACTTCATAGACACCCTAGGACACTTAAACTCTGTGCTTTGATATCATATTTGTAACGACCCGAGTCTACACCCTGGACATGGCCGGCACTTAAGAACCATTGATGGTCCCCAAGTGAACCCTCATCCTGGCTGACTACAAACGGAAGACTAACTTAAGCATGCAAAAGCTTAAAACCGAATAAAATTAAATAAACTTAAATAGAAAGCTTTAACTCAAAAGAAAACTCCGAATAAAATAAATTATTCAACTCACCATAAAATAGACAACTTAAGTCTTTAAAACATTTAATAAATTAAATGTTACAAACTTCTCAACTAACTTACTATCTATGAAGCCTCTAACTGATAAAGATGGAAGTCGGGACAAGACCCACGATATCCTAACAACTGATATAACTGAAAGGTAAATGAAATCCTCCGGAAACAAGGAGGCTCACCATAGCTAACTTGAACTTTCGGATGTATCAACGAAGCTCCTGTTGATGACCCTGAATACATGTGGCTGCATCATGAGAAGATGCATGCCAAATGGTTCAGTACGTGGAATGTGCGAGCATGTAAGGGGAATTCTAAAGCATAATATAAGTTTGAAAAGAATTTGAAAGAAACTGAAGAACTTACCCGGCTCAACTCAACATAACTGAACTTATTTCAATATAAAGCAGTTTAAAAGAAGTGCAATATAAAGAAAAAGGAAAACTGTTTAAAACAAGATGTTAACTCATAATCATAATATCATAAAAGACATACCATGCTCCCTCTCAAAGTCTACTTGTGCAATGCATGAATGAAGTCCCATACCCCCATTCATACTAATCATAACCCCTTGAGGAACCATGCAAATACTGTTGTGGGAGTTTCTCTAACCGTCAACCATTACATAGGAGCTATTGTGATGATGCAGCAATCTTTCGTACGCTGCTAACGCATCCTATACCCGGCCAAAGGTGTAGGACCTAAATTACTAAGTGGATCCACTGGTCTATGTGAAAAGGATTCATCTAAAAAGTATGACCCTTTTCTACCCATGGTGGCTACATGGTTTTATGGAGACGTGATTTATCTGAACCCATACTCGCCCCCAATTCGGTGCTCAATACTGCTCCTAAAATATACTAGCTCTTATGTTTTTTTTTAAAAAAAAAACTTCTTTTGTGAATTGAGATAATTGCTCAAAAACTTAGCTCAAATGCTATCTTGAAAATCAAAGTTTCC
>NW_006239799.1:24788-38849 GCF_000226075.1 Solanum tuberosum
AGGTTGTGATTTGTGATAGGAAAGGTCTCATGATGTTTAGGAATGATTTTAGATAGTTAAACATGAGAAAAGACTGAATGTTTGAGAGTGGGTCCGCGATACGGAGATGCTTTTAAAATTTGGTTTCAAAATTGTCTTTTGAGGCAGAACACCTCGTGTCAACACCACGACGTGAAACTGAAATTCCAAATCTGGGAAGTGGCTGCACGACGCAGTGGGGGTTCCAGATTTCGACCGACGAAATTTCTTCTTCGTTTTCTATTCCCAATTCGCCTAACTTCGATTCTTTTTCTCAATCTCTCTTTAGATTTAGATACCCAGTACATGAACACAAGAATCTAACTCTAACAACTCTATAAATCGACACAATAACCTTAAGAACTCCTCAATCTCAGCCCAATTCAAGAACGAAAGCAATTTCACGAATACATAACAAGAACATCAAAACTTCAGCTTTCTAGAACGAATTTAACGATGAAATTAACATGATTGGCGTGTGGTGAACAAACCCAACACTATGGAAGCTTACATACCTCTTAGAATCATCTTCTTGAAGAATTTGAAGGAAAAATCTGGAAAGAAGAACCCTATCCCTTAGCTTTTCTTGAGCATAGAATCTTTGAAGTGAATGAGAGGGTTTGATTTGTGAAAACTGATTTTCTATTAATTTTGGGCAATTTAGATGACCTTCTAAGGGTTTCTAGGACTAAAATACCCCTAAAGAAATAAATAAAACGAGTTGGGAGTCGGAATTGTTTTCCACCAGGCAGTGAGGTCCGTGTTGGCTCGGCATCGCGGAGCTGCTGCCAGGTTTGCGCGACGTTAGTAAATCTGTCATAAATTTTTACTCAGAGCTCGGAATTGAGCAAACTTGGCGGCGTTGGAAAGAGGACTCGAAGGGCTTTAATTTAATATCTTATAGATCTACTAAATCATTATGTACAAAAAGGTATGTCCATTTGAAGTTGACCCAAAATTTTAAGAAAAGCCTAGGAATAACTTGAATGCTTTTCTCTTCGATTCTTCTTGGAACTTAAGGTGCTACATATAGTGACATTAACACTCGAGAACTTTCAAATTCCTTGCAAAATCTCACTTACTACGAAGAACGGTTCGAGTCTTATTCGAAAAAATTTCTGGGGTGTTACATCTATATGGCATCATATGCATATTATATCACGTAGGACGTGTTTGTCTAGCTTATACAATTTTAAATGTTTATTTGTGCACCCCCAAAATTGAAGGATATGTGTAATGACCCAAAAGGTCATTTTTGAAAATTTCTTTAAAATTACCGTTTTACCCCTCCCAATAGTTTCCCCGAGTTATCTCTGGTTGGTTTTGAAAGTTTAGTAAAAGGTTGAAATTTTTGGAAGGCTTACGTTGGTTAAAAGTGGTTCTCGGTGTCAATCGGATTTTCGAGTCTCAAAATGAAATTGTGTCAATCCCATCAATTCCTAAAAGTGGAATGTTTAGGAGCGTCGTCAATTTCAAATTCAGAGTTGTTTTGTGGATTTGAGGTCTTAAGTTGAAAGTTTTGGTGATTTTGGGCTTTGGTTAACATTCAGAGTTTAGATACTTGGATAAGATTTTCGATAGTTCTATTGGATTCAGGGAATGATTTTAGGAGAGGTCTTGGTTGATTTTTTAGAGGTCCTTAGGTCAGTTTGGTCTTTTTGAGGGGTAAGTCAGTTAATTGCGACTTTCACGGGTTTCGGATCAAGGAGACCTTGAATTTGTCTTTTGATTGTTTCATTGAATCTGAAACGTCGAGTATAGTCGGGAAACATACTTAGTTTGTGTGTACTGGGTTCTGAACGAGTCTCGAGGGTCCTTTCAGAGACTTGTGTGTTAGCTGAATTTTTGCTTAGTCTTGTGCCCTCACATTTGGGGAGGGTTGGTCACGATAGCAATAGACCCATCACGATCGCGAAGGGCTTTTTTGGCGGAGTTTTGGGTCAATTTGATCCCGTTTTCCAAATTGTTTGATATGGGTGTTGTTAAATTCGAAACCTTATTGTGAATACTTGTTTGAATAGATTGTGTTAATTCGAATACCGTTCGGAAGGGAAAAGCTCAAGTTTTGAAGTGATTACTTCATTATTTGAGGCAAGTGAGCTTCTAGACCTTATTTGCAGTTTTCATTCCCAAATTTTTCCCTTTCTAATTTAACTTTTAACTCTAGGTTTTTTTTTTCATTACAACTTTAATTTTAATCATCAATATCAACACAATGAAATTATTTAGAGTTGCAAAAAGTATCTAGAATAGCTAGAAGCTTCAAGCACTATACCAAAAATGATTTTGTTAAATAAATATTTTTAACGGTAATTAGCATTCGTTGGAAATAATTTTAAAGCCTATACTGACATTGAATTCAATGATAATTAGCTAATGTTGGTAAAGTCTTTAGCATTTTTATTAATGTGTATATTTATTGTCGCTAAAATTTGTTTTTGCTACAGTGAAGGGTTGAGTCATAAATACTCAAATTTCAAAATAATTTAACAAAAAGCTGTGTTTTAGGAACGTCTTTTGGCAACAACTTTATATTTTGTTGGATAAATTTTTTTGCCTCGTAGTTTATTGCAATGGTATGGAACAACATGTTTGTTGTTGCGAAAAGCATTTTAGGCAACGACATCTAATATGGCAACAAAAAAAGTTGTTGGTAAATGCCTTTCTTCTGTAAAGCACTTAAATGTGTTGCACATATATTCAGCCTATATATGAATTGAATATAATAACACCATCATCCAACATGATAAGATACATATATGATACGTAAAATTGAAAATGAAAGTAAAATGGTTGACATCACTCTTGACAAAAAAAATTGATGACGAGCCGCAATCAAGTATAGGTTACTCTTTTTACCACAAGTTGATCCAGCAGATTCAGTGAAGTCCAAATCACTTGAATTGATTCCACTAGGAAGTTTACGATCAAATTGATACAACAAGTGAGTCAGTGGAAAATAAACATTAGCTAATCCAAATGATATCCAAGGGCAATTCTATCTTCCACTACCAAAACTGTATTATAAGTGTCCAATGAAAAAAATATTACACTATAAATGATAAATATTTTTTTAATATAGTCTATCGTGACAGTACAGTCTTTTTGGTAGGCTCAAATGTATTTGGATTATGCCTCACGTGCAGGATACAAATCAACTAGCTTTGTCTTCAAGCCCAACTTTCACGGGTGCAAGATAAGGAAGCTAATGGACCCATAAAAATTCTTTTTATCTTTTATATCATGTAAAAAAGGAAAAAACTAGCAAAGGTAAGGAATAATTCCAACAAACTCATCATATTTAAGATAATATAAATATATTCTTTAACTCGAACATAATGACTCCATCATCCAATATGATAAAGATTTATTAGAGGTAAAATTGAAAATGAAAGTACTATTGTTGGCTAGCCAAAGAAATTTTAATGGCAAAGTCCTTTATTAAGATTGTGACTACACATAGTAGTAGAGTGAAAGAAACTAATTGGGGGTAGGGGTTGTCTATGATAATAAATCACAATAATTTTAACATGTGTGGTGCAATGAGTGACACGTGTCATGGACTTTCTATAAAATTATTACGAAAGAGAAGGGAAAAAATACATAATATATAAACATGTCATTTAACCTGACTTTATATAATATTTATATCCTTTAATTTTGGATGTACACAAGAGACACTTAAATTTGTATAGAGTTGAACTAGTAGATACATTAGTCTTACTTAGCGTTCTATGTGACAATTTGTATTCTATGCAGCATCTTATGTGACATCCAACGCATATTATATCACGTAGAACGTGAGTGTCTAGCTTATACAAGTTTAAAAATGTTTACTTGTGCACCCCCAAAATTTAAGGGTATGTGTAATGACCCAGAAAGCCATTTTTGAAAATTTCTGTAAAATTACCGTTTTATCCCTCCCGATAGTTGCCCCCAATTATCTCTGATTGGTATGTGAAGTTGGTTTTGAAAGTTTAGTAAAAGGTTGAGATTTTTGGAAGTTTTTAGTTTTGGAAGGTTTAAGTTGGTTAAAAGTGGTTCTCGGTGTCAATTGAATTTTCGAGTCTCAAAATGAAATTTCGTCAATTTCATCAATTCCTAAATGTGGAATTTGGTGTAGGAGCGACGTCAATTTCAAATTCAAAGTTGTTTCGTGGATTTAAGGTCTTAAGTTGGAAGTTTGGGTGATTTTGACCTTTGAGTTGACTTTGGTCAACATTCAGAGTTCAGATACTTGGATCAGACTTTCGACAGTTCTATTTGATTCGGGGAATGAATTTTGGCCAAGAAGGGGTATTGGTTGATTTTTTAGCGGTTCTTAGGTCAGTTTGGTCTTTTTGAGTGCTAAGTTAGTTAATTACGACTTTCACGAGTTTTGGGTCATGGAGACCTCGAATTCGTCTTTGGATGATTCCATTGAATCTGAAACGTCGAGTATAGTTGGGAAGCATACTTGGTTTGTGTGTACGATGTTCCGAACGAATTTAGAGGGTCCTTTCAGAGACTTGTGTGTTGGCTGAGTTTTTGCTTAGTCTGGTGCCCTCGCTTTTGGGGAGGGTTGGTCACACTAACGATAGATCCATCGCAATCGCGAAGGGCCGTTTTGGGTCAATTTGACTATGTTTTCCAAATTGTTAAATATGGGTGTTGTTAAATTCGAAACCTTATTGTGAATACTTGTTTGGATAAATTGTGTTAATTCGAAGATAGTTTGGAAGGGAAAAGCTCAAGTTTCAAGTGATTACTTCATTATTTGAGGCAAGTGAACTTCTAGACCTTATTTGCAGTTTTCATTCCCAAATTTTTCCCTTTCTAATTTAACTTTTAACTCTACTTTTTTTTTTTCATTTTAACTTTTGTTTTAATCATCAATATCAACACAATGAAATTATTTAGAGTTGCAAAAAGTATCTAGAATAGCTCGAAGCTTCAAGCACTACACCAAAAATGATCTTGCTAAATAAAGTTTTTTAACGATAATTAGCATTTTTTGTAAATATTTTTAAAGCCTATAGTGACATTGGATTCAATTATAATTAACTAATGTTGGTAAAGTCTTTAATACTCCGTGTATATTTATTATCGCTAAAAATTATATATTTTTATTATAGTGAAGAGTTGAGTCATGAATACTGAAATTTCAAAATAATTTAACTAAAAGTTGTCTTTTAGGAACATGACTACCCTTGCAATACTCGTATGTCCCACTTTTATACTATTATATAGCGTACACATGATTCTTTTCATAAACAATATTGAAATAATATTGCCATACAAATTAGTACACACATATATATATACTAGTTTTTCAACACGTGCGTTGCACATGATTACCCATTCAGAAAATATATGTTATAGTAAATAATATTGCTCATTTAAGCGAAGATTTGAATAATAAGGTTTGTACAAAATAATATTGCAGATTCTTTTGTGAATGTTCAATGTGGATCGTCATATATATGTCTTATTCACGCAAACCTATGAAGATGGTCAATGAAAAATTATATTAGTTGCTTTGCACGTGTATTCCACGTTAAACTGTTTAAATGTATATTTTAGAACTATTTTTTGTATATTAATTTTTATTTTATATGTTATAACATAGTAGCTGGCGTTCTTGTTGTTGGCTCTTATATTTGACTTATCGATTGACTGTGTACATAAATCAAATATAGTTATCTGACTGTCCATAGTTAACTCAGAAAGGTTTCCTTTTTTTTACCGGAAAAACTAAAATCTAAAATAAAAGAATATATTCTATCTTTGAAATCATATATATAATCACATGTTATCTTACACCTAAAAAAGATATAATTCGTATACCTGTAAACAATTTTTAATTTATTTAACCACACATGATTTGTCAAAGCAAAAATAACAACATCGTGTTATCACATATATAGGGGCGGTATAATAATATTTAAAAAAATTGGTCAAAAGTTAATATAAAAAATGACTAAAGATAGAAATAATTAATTTAATAACTATGAGAATTCATAATATTATAACTAAAGAATGTTAAAGAGTGTGAATAACATTTGCAATAATTAGTAATAACTAAGAGATTAATCTATAATGCTATAACTAAAGAATTAATGTGCAATAGTTGAATTTCTAATCAATTTTATACATACATAAATAAATAAGACTTTTAATTAATGTTACTACTTTTATACAGTTATTAGATTTTAATTTAGTGTAGGAACAAAATAAAAATGTTTATTTCATATTACTGAATATAAAATTTATTTTGTAAATGATAAATTTAAATGATTCATATATATACACATATTTTCACATTTGTTGTGTAGTTTTTTTTTTTTTAAAAAGTAACTTAGAACATTATAAAATAATATATTTTGAAGTTAGAAGATCTTGTTAACTTGATAGATAATACATTTGTGACATATATAATACTTTAATTTAAATACAGATACCTAACAAATATATATATATATATATATATTTGCATTAATGGAAAAAAAAATTCTCATTAAAATTAGTTATTAAATAAATAATAAAAATAAACTAATACATACTATGTTTATATAGTAACAACTATTTTGAAGCAAACTTTCTGAAATCTAAATCACAAAAGTAGAATTGATAAATAAAGTCGCTATTTTGTCTTGAACATCAAAAAAATAAATCATGATAATTATCTAACTCTTAAGAAGTCTAATAATTTTGGTAATAGTTATTCAAAAGCATATATCTACATCACAAGAGAAATTGTTAAAAAAAATGTATTTAGACTACATCATGTTAACTTCATATATTGGAACATTACATACTAATGTATATATTAAGTAAAAAATAATTATTATATCATCAAAATTATTTTCCTCAAATACTTGTGGTTATGGAATATACCTTCTTAGGATAGAACGATTTACTTCATCAGAATAGTGGTACCTCATATTCAGCTAGATTTCGAACTCACTCAACGACATAAATCACACGAAATTTTTTAAAATGCAAGAAGAAGAAGAGTAGAAGATTAAAAAAAATTTGTGGTTGAAAAATGAGAGGATGCCCCTCTATTTATAGTCAACAAAAGGTAGTATAAAAAATGTTTTTTTGTGTCTTATCTGAAAAGTCATGACCTTTTTCGAGAAGTCACAATCCTTTGGAAAAGTCACAACTCATCGAAAAATCACAACCCTTTGAAAAAAATCACAACTCATCAAAAAGGCACAACTCTTTGGAAAAGTCATAACTCATCGAAAAATCACAACCCTTTGAAAAAAGGCACAACACATCGAAAAAGTCACAACCTAAGTTAGGGATATTATAGTAATTTAACATTCACGTTAGGAGTTCATTTTTTTTAAGGTAATATATATATATATATATATATATATTCAATAATTGTGATTTTCTCATTTTATGTCTTTTGGTGGATATTCATTGAGTGAGATTCGATAAAAAAAATATGAATTATGCTATTGCCAACAACTCAAAAATATTATTGTTGCTAAAACATATAGTACTAATAGCTCTCCACAAAATTTTGGCAACGAAACTAGTGTTGCAATCATATATATATATATGGCAACAAGAAAAAGTTGTTGCTGAATGTTTTCACAAGTCAAAATTGGATTCCTTTTCACACAATATATTATTTATGGCAACAAAAAACATTGTTGCATTAACTTAGCTTTTGGCAACAACTTTATTTTTTGTTGCATAGTTTTTTGCATCGTAGTTTATTGCAATGGCATGGAACAACATGTTTGTTGTTGCGAAAAGCATTTGAGGCAACAACATCTAATATATGGCAACAAAAAAAGTTATTGGTGTGTCTTCCTTCTTGTAAAGTCTACACTTAAATTTGTGGGTCGCTCATATAATCAAGTTGACTTTCTACATGTTCGATGTTCAATTTATTACAGAAACATCTTTAGCAATGATACATGAAATTGAATATTCTTTCCGTCTAACAATAGTTGTCCACTATACTAAAAATAGTTGTCAAACAATACTTTTTCAAATTAAGAAACTCAAAAGCAAAGTCCTTTATTATGGTTTGATTCCATGACATTACTCTTGACAAAAAAATTGATGAAAAGCCACAATCAAAGTATAGCTTACTCTTTCAGTTAAGTCTAAATCACTTGGATTGATTCCACTAGGAGGTTTCCAATCAAAGTGATACAATAATTGAGCCGTGGAAAATATACATTAGCAAAGCCAAATAATTTCAAAGGGCAATTTCTTCTTCCACTATCAAAATTAAATTATAAGTGTTCAGTGAAAAAATATTATTGCTATAAATGGTAAATATTTTTTTAATATAGCCTATTGTGACAAGACACTTTTTTTGGTAGGCTCTAATGTATTTGGATTATGCCTCACGTGCAGGGTACAAATCAACTAGCTTCGTCTTCAAGCCCAACTTAAGGAAGTAATGGACCCATAAAAATTCTTGTATCTTTTACATTATGTAAAAAAGAAAAAAACTAGCAAAGGTAAGGAATAATTCCAACAAACTCATCATATTTTAAGATAACATATAAATATATTTTTTAACTCGAACATAATGACACCATCATCCAGTATGATAAGATACATTTATTAGAGGTAAAATTGGAAATGAAAGTACTATGGTTGGCTTGCCAAGGAAATTTCAAAAGGCAAAGTCCTTTATTAAGGTTTGATTCCATGGCATCACTCTTGACAAGGTTGATGAGGAGTCGCGATCAAGTATAAGTTATTCTTTCTGGCACAAGCTGCTCCAACAGATTCAGTTAAGTCCAAATGATCACTTGGATTGATTCCAGTAGGAAGTTTCCAATCAAAGTGATACAACAATTTAGCTAGTGGAAAAAAAACATTAGCTAAACCAAATGATATCCCCGGACACATCCTCCTTCCACTACCAAACGGAAGAAATTCAAAATTATTACCAATAAAATCTATTGAAATCTGCTCAAATCTCTCAGGTTTGAAACATTCTGCATCATTCCAATATTTAGGATCTCTTCCGATTGCCCATGCATTAACCATAACTTTTGTTTTCAAAGGAATAGTATAGCCATTTATGTCTACTTCTTCCCTACATTCCCTTGGCATCAAAAGGGGTATTGGAGGATGGAGTCTGAAAGATTCTTTAATGACCAACTTTAGGTATTTCAATTCTTCGACATCAATTTCATCAAAAGTTTCTTTACCTCTGAAAGCGTTTCTTACCTCAGCTTGAGCTTTAAAGAGTACACTTGGATTCCTCATCATTTCGACCATGGCCCAATCAATTGTTGTTGATGAAGTCTCGGTTCCCGCAACAAATATGTCCTTTATTTATGAACAAGTTAATTTCTTATATTCAAAAGTGGAGCTATAGTGTTCGCTACGGATTCAACAGAATTCAATAGTTTTAGTTCAAATTTTGTATTTTTATTGAAAAAACGTTTAATTTATGTGTGTATATATGTATATATATAGGGATACGACATAAGTACCCCCTAGACTATGACCGAAATCCCACGACCCCCCCCCAAACTCATTTTTTCGTATTTTTGTGCACCTTTTGTGCTGACGTGGCACCTTCAACCACCCAAGTTGGTTGTGTTTGTACACACTCGCCTGCCACGTGTGTAAATATTATTAATTTTAATTTATATTTATTTTTGTAATTAAAAACTAATTTTTTATTTTTTTTAAAAATATATTATTATTTTCTATATCTTGTATTCAAATTAAGTTAATACACATTTTTTTTTACCTTGAATCAAAACTTTTTTGTACCTATATTCATTGTTTTTTTTTCTATTGATTTTATTTTCTTCGTCTTTCGTTTTGATTTGATTTCAAATTTAATTCCAAATGTCTTGTATTTAAATAAGTTCATTTTGAACGGATATCAAAATAAGTGAAGAAAATCAAATAAAACATAAAAAAAATTAAAACGTTAGAATTAAAGGACACTTTTAAATTATTATTTTTAAAAAAATACATAATTTTCTTAAAATAATTAAAAGTGAAAAGATAAAAAATTAAAAGTGAAAAGAAATTAAAATAAATATTTTACAAAGAAAGAAATTAAAATAATTAAATATATATAAGTTTTAATATCAATAAATGTGTGTACTAACTAATTATAAAGTTACCAATAAAAAAAATGACACGTGTCCAATTTGTGCACTCATCACTTGGCTTCAAGAGAGTGTGCACACTCTCTATGCCATGTCAGCGTTTATGGTGTATTTATTCCATTTTAAATTAGTTTAGGGGGGTAATAGGACCCTAGTCAAGTTTAGGTGTGTTTCTGAGATTTCGGGAATATATATATATATATATATATATATATATATAGTAAAGAAAAAGTTATGACCCAGAATTCATAAACTAATATTTTTGGCTCTGTCAATACTTATATTAGGCTTATGCATAATGCATAAATATATTTTTTAACTTGATCTCAGTTCACGTTTATGCCCTTTAACTTTGGGTGTGCACGAATAGACACTTAAACTTGTATAAAGTTGAACAACTAGACACACGCGTCCTACGTGGCATCCTACATGACAATGTGCGTCCTACAAGAATTATGTTGCATAGGACTCATGTGTCTACTTGTTCAACTTTATACAAGTTTAAGTGCCTATTTATGCACACTCAAAATTGAAGGTCATAAATGTGAAACGAGGTCAATTTAAAGGGCAATTTTGTCATAGAAGTACGATTGCTAGTTGTATTTACAATTATGCAATTTGAGAATACAAGTGCAAGTAAGGTCTTGAGAGGGTATATTTGTACATAACCTTGTTCTTATCTTGGGAAGATAGATAAATTATTTTCGATAGATGACTCAATGCATATCATACTTAAATAACAATAAGAAGGAAAATGTACTTACAAAAATAATAGCTTTGATATTGTCTTTGGTGATTGGAAATTGAAAACCTCCCTCTTTCATTAGTCTTAGCAATGTGGCAATTAAACCTTCACCTCCTAATTCACCATTATTCTTGTGCTCATTGATGATGTTTTCAAGAATGGCATCTAACTCATGGTGAGCATCCATAATTTTACCCTTCATTCCACATAACACATGAAGAAATTTTAGTGATGGAAATATATCAGCCATATCAAATCCTTCCAAAAAGCGTGACAATTTTTTAATGAGTAGTATAAGTTCGTCTTGCTCTTTTAGTACTTTCCCAAAGGCTGATCTACAGGTCATAGAGCTTGCGAATTGGTAAAACTTTTTGTTGCATTAACTGTCTCACCAGTAGATGATCGAAAAATTCAATCATATGAAGAACTTCATCTTGTCTAATAGAGTTGAATGACTTGACATTTTTGGCACTAAGCAATTCCATGATGCAAATTTTACGCATTTGTCTCCAGTAATCTCCATAGGGGGAAAAGACAATATCAGACGCGTTATAAAAGAGAATCTCGGCAGCTAGAAGCTTGGGCCTAGACGCAAAAGCGATGTCATGGGTTTTTAGTACTTGTTTGGCCATGTCAGGAGAAGTAACAACAACTAGAGAAACTTCACCTAGTTGAAGGTGCATAATTGGTCCATATTTTTGGCTAAATCTCTAAGGACTTGATGAGGAAGTCCACCTAACAAATGAAACATGCTTCCAATTAAAGGTAATTTCCATGGACCTGGAGGCAATCTTTTGGTTTTGCTATTGGAATTCTTCCATTTAATTAACAAAAAAGAGGAAACACACAAAAAGGAAAAGGGAAAAGAAGTTGAAGAACTGCATATTTTGATAGGGTTTTTTTTTGGCTTGGTAGGTTCAGCAAAGTGTTGTTGGATATTTATGCTCTTTTATAGGCTGTCTGTTTTGGGAAAAAATGGCATTTGTTTATCAACATGTGTGGAACGGAGTGTTGATTAGTCATGAACTTGCACGTCTAAAAGATGAAAGTAATGGAAATAAGAATGCTGAGATAAATGTGTAGGTATACTAGGAGAGATAGAATTAGGAGCGAAGATATTTAGGATGAGATGGCTCTGACCTCCATGGTCGACAAGATGAGAAGAGGCGAGACTAAGATGGTTCAGACATGTAAAGAGGAGTTGCACAGATGCCTCAGTAAGAAGGTTTGAGAGGCTATGTATGATAGGTATGAGGAGAGGTAGAGATAGACTAAAAAGGTATTAGGGAGGTGATTAGACAATACATGATATATAGACAGCTTGTCGAAAACTAAGTAATATAACTATTATAGTCACACTATCATATTTTTGAATTTTAATATTTTCTTCATGATCTTTCGATATTGAAATATTAATTACTTCATGTAATGTTATTTTCTCAACATCACTCTCACAACTTTGAGGTAGTAAATTTTCTTATGTCTATTATTGTTTTTTCCCACTACTTAAATGTAGTAGAACGTCAAATTTGACTTCTCAATTAGATGTTCTTAAACTTTTAAATTTGCAAATAACTCATTCATTATTTCACTGCTCAATTTCTGTAAAAACTTATAAGTTTTCATAAAGATGTATCATCAATTTTTAATCTGAGACATAGATTTCATCAATTGGCTATTATTTTACCAATGGATTTGTTATCTCTAAATTATCAGGCATATTAATCCATAAAAGAATCTCACCTATTAGTAAATCAAAACAATAAATAATATACATAGCTAAAATAATTATTCCAAGATTAAGAGTATAAGTTTATTTAATGGACTAGAAAATTTGTTTTATTAAGCCAATATAAAATATTTATCTGTATTTGGTCCATTCAGTACATTCAAAATGTATTAGCACAAGAAGTTAAAAGTACACCACCCCCACAATTAAGATAAATTATATTTAATCTTATGCTACAATCATACCGATGACTTGTTCAATTTCCATTTTAGATTTTAAGTTTAATATTTATACTAATAAGAATTGATTATCCCTTTAATCTTCTGTGTATAAGCTAAACTCTATACACTAAGAGGGTGTTTGAATTTGCTTAAAAGTTGGTCAAATCTACTACCTTATTATTCAATTTTATTATTATCTATCTTTTTTCTTTTGATTATCATATTATTTGTTACTATTACTATTTTTTCTCCATTATGTTTGTTATATATCTTTATCAACAAGTTATTCATTGGACTTGGAAGATTAAAAATTAGACAAGCAATTTAGTTCATTGTAGTCAATTGGGGCTGCTAGAAATTTGATTGTTGCCTTACTTTTCAAGGATGATTTTTCTCAATACAACAATATTCAATCTGATACAACAATTTGTTTTGTATATATTATTGTATTACTGATATAAAGCGAATTATCGTAGCATCAATATAGAATGACTTTCAAAAATTATTGTATCACTAGTATAAAATAAATTATTGTAGCAATGATATAGAATGGATTTCAGAAACTATTGTATTGATACAAAGCGAATTATTGTAGCATTAATATAGAATAAATTAAAAAAATTATTGTATCACTAAATATAAAATGAATTATTATAGCAATGATATAGAATGAATTTCAGAAACTATTGTATCATTGATGCAGAACGAATTGGTAATCAAGCTTTCACGTTTGATAAAATTGTAATTTTATGTTATTTTACTAATATTTAGGACTTTGAAATCATTTAAAGTTTGTTTATGAAATCATTTTTTATTTGAACTATTTATTAATTTCTAATATTTAGAACTTTAAAATTAATTAATAATTTTATCTAATATAAGTTATTTCTTTATTTAAATAATATAATACAAGTATGATTATTTCTATATTATTTTTCTAAATATATATCCTTGAGATCAGCTTAATTTATTTATCAAAGAAAATGTTTAATGGCATTTATTTATTTTTTACCATATGTGGATAAAATAACATTTGGTCCATTTCGAAAACTAAAACCAACGAACAAATATAAGGAGAAGTATATATTAAGCAAGTAAAATTTGCTTATTAGATATTTTCTCATTTACATCATTTTGAAAATCGTAACATTTAGGACTTCGGGCATAAGTACCCCTTAGATTATGACCGAAATTTCAGAGACATCTCTTAATTAAACTAAGGTTCTATTACCTCCCCCCCCCCCCCCAACA
>NW_006239799.1:38855-46445 GCF_000226075.1 Solanum tuberosum
CTTTTTCTTTTCCCCATCCCCCCCCCCCCCCCCCAAACCCCAAACTCTTTTTTTTGTGATTGTATATACTTTATGGTTTACGTGGCACACTCTGTAACTCCACTTAATTGAGGTGTGCCGGAGATGTTTGGAGGTCCGTAAGCCAAAAGGTGTACAAATTTTATTTTATTTTGTAAAAAAAAAGTTCAGGAGTAGTAAGACCTTAGTTTAGTTAAAGTATGTGTCTGATATTTCAATTATAATCTAGGGTTACATGTGGCTTATCAGTCATGTCTCCAATAGTGTAAAAACCAAAAAGTCACATGTAAGAATTTTTATGGAATAAAATTCACATGTAAGAATTTTTATGGAATAAAATTTCTTCCTACAAGAGCTTAGACTTTTCTTATTTGATTTTATTATATACCTTCAACCATAATATTGTTAAATAGTGTACTAATATCCTTTAGTTTATAACAATGGAAAAAAGTTATTAATTTCACAAAAAATAAAAACCATCAACAAGCTAGTGTCGATCTTTACATCAATCACTACAGGAAAAGTGTGAATTACATGGGGATTTTCCTAGGAATTAGTATGAACATCCGCAGGAAACTTATTTTCCTGCAAATTTTCATACCAATCCCCAGGAAAATCCCCATGTAATTCACCCTTTTCTAGTAGTGAATTAAATAATTTAATAATATTTATGAATTTTTTTAAAATTATATACGCAATAAAATAAAATATGCGTGTGAAACGAGTTATACATATTGTAACTGAACAATCGTCTATAAAATTATATGTGAGATGCCAACAAAAAATCTATTATCTTAAACATTAACCTATCTATAAGTATAAGTATTAGGTAAGTAATTTAATTGATTTTCTCATCTTTTTAGGTTCATAATATATTTAACTACTACATCAAAATAATAATATTTAGTTGTTTTTATTTGAAAAAATATTGCATATATTTTCATTAGTATTATTTGTTCTTTTTATATATATAATATTCTTATTGAATATTTTCATAATATCATTTATTGGATATTCTCATAATTCTTTAATAAATGAATGATGCTTGATGCTTAATAGTTTTTTCATCGATCGAAATAAGAAGTTCAAGAATAACTCAAATAACAACTAGTAGTATTGTATATTTACTATATTTTATTTTATTTTAATGTAAAAGCTTAATATTTCCCAAGGTTGAAACAGCATCCATAAATGGCCTACCAAATTGACCATTTACACTTCAAATTGAGTTCAATGTAGGGTTGACAAGACATGAAAAGAATGCAAGGAAGCTAAAATTAACGAAAACATATGGTTTATGGTCCTTGCATCTTGCCTTTATTTATTGCAACTCTTAGTCATCTTCTCTTTCAGGTGGAAGGCCACACGGCAAAAGCATTTTCTGCATAAAATTGTAACGTTCTCTTCCAATAATTGATTCATTTTCTGCAATGGCAAAATACGCCAACATTGGATAGTGCCCAACATAGGATGCATAGCTGTCCCGCTGAATGTTTACCGCCCACTCAAATCTAGTCAAATCGGCATGTCCTGTTCCAACATATTTAGCTTGCAAGTGCTCAAGCTGGGAGTTGATATTGAACCTGTCACTAGCCTGCATTTTTTGTACAGTGAGAAGATTGAAGGAGATGAGGAGGATTTGTATATTTACTATATGAGAACACCATGAGGGTGAATATCAATTCACATTTCTTTTAAAACATATATAGTCGAATTTTACATCTTTGCTTTTAATTGGTGTCACGACCCAGGCCATCGTGATTGGCACCCACACTAACACTCCGGTGGGAGAACCACTACTACAACCCAAACCAAGCAACTGATCTAAAAACTAAGGCATTTAAGTATAAGAAAGCAGAAATAATAGCTAAAACTGAAGTTCCCATAAACTTCAACAAAAGATCTAACAACTAACAATGCGGAAGAAATAACAACAAAAGATCTAACAACTAACATTGGTCCTCTCATGGAACCCAAACTCAAACAGTTAAAGTTTGAATAGCAAAACAACCAGCTTAGATATTCACTATCAAGAAGTTTTAAATTCAACAATTCTTGAATAGTTAATGACCAGTTCAGATATTCACGATCAAAAAGTATTACGTAGATTCTAGAAACCTCAACATCAAACAATTGGTTAAGATATTCACAATCAAAAAGTATTACATAGATTCTAGAAACTTCAAACAACTAGCTTAGATATTCACGAAAATAAAATACTGAATTCTAAAATTTCTAAACGGAAAACAATCAATTCAAATATTCACGAACATTCCATGTGGAGTAAATTTCTCGAGTGATTAGAAGTCATGTACTATTCATAGACATATAAGTGGTGTGTGGGTCACGAAAAAGGAAAAATGAAAAAAGTGTATTTCATCACAATTGCAAGCAATTATTGACCCTTTTGAAAAGGTTAGAGTCAAAGATTCCACCATCATAGCACAGAAAACATGCTAAATTTTCCATTGTAGTAATAAACATGTGACGTTTCTACTCATACGATTAGGAGTCGCCTGGGGTTCGTTCCTTAGCTCTAAAAGTTGAAAAGTGCATAATGAGGTCGTTTAGGGGTTTATTAACGACTTTAATTCGCGTCGAGCCCGCCACAGCGGCCGTCACCCCGCTGTAGCAGCCCCGCCAAAGCGACAAAAAGCGGCGCCAATGCGGGTTATGCGAGACAGAGAGCTAATTCAAGAATTCCAAAATTCACATTTCACAACACACCTCTAACCAACGACGCTCAGAAAATACCATTTACGCCAAGATCGATTCCGGGAGTTCTACTCACCCGAATTCAATTTCGTAAAGTCGTACGGATTCTTTAACGAATTATCTATCCCCCCAAGAAATCAAAAACACAAATACTTCACCCGATTGTTACCAGATTTCCCTACACCTCAAAGACTCCGATTTCGTCCAAATCTGGGCTAGGTTGGAAAATTTCAAGATACTACGAAAAAGTTTTCCGGCCCCAAATTTGCCCCCGTTGGCTTCTCTATAACGACGAAAACAGGTTGTTACGATTGGTCTTCATGCTTGTCATATTCTAGGGAAGGTCATATTTGGGAAATGTTTATCGAAATTCCTCCACTACGGATGGACTGATGTAAAGAGCAGAAATCGACTTGATTTGATATTTATAGTTTCTATAAGTCAAGGCTTCTATCGTGCTATGCTATTTCTATAAAGAGGTATATGACAAAGACAAGGAATTTCAATCCATAAAATAAGAAGTTTAATTATTTTTTTATATATATTTTTGATTTGATGTATAAAAAACTAATATAGTTTATATAAATCTAAATAAATATATATCTTTTTAATAAAATAAAATATTATTAACGATATGAAGGTCATTTTTGTTATTTTAGTAGTGTAACATCTCGCACCTAGAAACGACTAGGAAGAGTTTAAAATCTGAAAATACTTATTTTTGGAAAGAATAAGAAAAATCTGGAAAATTTGTCTAAGTTAGAAAAGTGAGTTTTAGTCATTTTCAAACGACCATAACTCCTAGCTCAGGATGAGTTAGGAGTAGTTCTTGATATGGTTGGAAATCCATTGGGAAGATCTTTCCAACGCCGCCGAGTTTGCGCGATTTCGATATCGTATGAGTGAGTTATGCTTTTCGGAAGTTGAGCTGTTGGATTGAGAAAAGTCCAAATTCGGATTTAAGGAAGGACAAACTAGTCTTTTCTCTAATTAATTTCCTAATTCATTTTTAGGGGTTTATTGGGCTAAAAACAAAACTTAATTCAGTTTTGGGAAATTAGGATACGCTTAGTGCTTGGAGAAGAGAGAAGGGAAGAAAGAACGGGAGAAAAAGTCAAGAATTCGCCAAGATCATCCAAGCGGTTCGAGTGGAATTCGTCAGAGGTGATCCCTACAAGGTATGTGAGATCTTTTAGTGATGGGTTAGTTCACCCACATACCAACTTGTTTCAATTCAGCGATTTTGGGTTGTTTACATGTTAAAAAGTGAAGTTCTTGAAGGACATCATTAAGTTCTTGATTGGTTGGGTTGTTGAAGTTTCTTGTTGATTTGATTTGTGTTTGCGGGTGGATTTTCGAGTTAGATCTGCTGTAAGTTGAGAGTACTAATGACCCTAAGTGTTTGGGGAAAGAACTAGGGAAGATTGGAGGGTTTAGAGACGAAAAACGAAGGAGAAAAGTCGGAATTTTCTGGGTAAAAAGGGTGGGGTGCCGCGCCAGCCAGCGCGCCCCAAAGCAGTGTCTGAAGTTTTGGCCTTGAGGCACCGCGCCAGCCAGCGCACCCCAACATGTTCTCTGAAGTTTGGGGCCTGGCGCCCCACGCCTCTCAGAGCGCCAAGGACTCTAGTGCACCTCATTCTTCCCCCATCTTTTCGTACTTGTTCCTAAGCGATGTACCTATGTTTTCTAGTGGATTCCAACATTCTAAGGTACATCTAAACATCATGAAATCATCCATAAACATGAGATCATGAACCTTGAATCCATAATCCAATTCAAGGAAAGTTAAGATCAAAGTCAAAAGAAAGTTTAAGAGTCAAGTCTAGAAGTTAAGAAGCAAGTCAAAGCAAAGTTTCTTAAAGTTTTCAAGAGTCTTTAACAATGTTTTAACTTTGTTTTAAGACTTAAGTTTTCAAGTTAAGCAAAAAGTAAAGAGTTGAGTTCATTTCTAAAAAGTTTTAAGGGAACTAAGTATTCCCTAAGAGTTTATAAATATTTTTACACATTTGAGCAAGAAAAGGGAACATCAATTCCAAGAGAGCCTTTGGGCTAAGCTTTGAGTAATTATCTCAAATCAAAGAAAGAAAGTTGTTTAAAACACTTATGAGCTAAAGTATATTTTGGGAGTAGTATTGAGCACAAAAGTGGGGATGCGAGTTCATATTAACTCAAGTCTCCATAAAAACATGTAGCCAGCTTTGGTACTAATGGGTCATACTTTTTAGATGATCACATAAGTTAAGCTAGTGGATCCACTAAGTTAAGTAAGGTCCTATATCACGGCAAGGTATAGGATGGTCCTTGGGCAAGGTGAGGTAAAACGTTGTATCATCACTTAGGCTCAGAGTGGTGGTTGTCGGTTAAAGAATCTCCCACAAAAGTTATATTACTTTTATATATAAGTAAAGTTGAGTTTGTTATTGCTTTATCTTTAACGAACTAAGTTGTTTACACTGTTTTACAAGCTTTATATATATATATATATATATATATTGCATGTGTCTTATTGCTTTATATTGAGTTAAGTTATTCATGAGTTGTACATAGCCAAGGTAAGTGTTCATCCTTACTCTTTTCAAGCTTAAGTTGTTGTTTAGCATTCCAACTCGCATACTCGTACATTCAATGTACTGATGCCAGTTGGCCTGCATCGTCTTACGATGCAGACGCAGGTAACCAGGATCAGCATCCAGCGCCTCGTTGATCCAGTTGAACACTCAGAGTCAGTGGTGAGCCTCCTTGCATTCCGGAGGACTCTTTTATTCGCTTTTAGTCTTTCATTATTAGGATGTTGTGGGTTCTGTCCCAACATCCATCTCAGTATTATAGAGGCTTCATAGACAATCAGACAGTAGTTATGAGTCTCTCATCTATGTATTTACAGATACTTTTTTTTTAGACAGAAGTTGCCGATTTGGCTAAGATGTTATCATTTAAACTATTACATGAGTTTATTTTGTTGAGTTAAGTCTTCCATTGAGTTAAGTAAGCCAGGCCAAGGGTTCGCTTGGGGCCATAAATGGTCTCCGAGTGCCGGACACGTCCAGGGTGTAGGCTCGGGGAGTGACAAGTAGTTTTAATGTATATATCATTAATGCAAAATGATTTAAAATACCTCTCATTACAAAAAAAAACCCCAAATTGCCAACATATTTTACTAACAACTTAAGTTGGTTAGTATTCTACTAACAAATTACCAACACATTTCTAACTGAATTATATTTTAAAACTTAAAAACGAAATTCTAACAGATTACCAACCAATATCTTACTAACTAAGTATTTTAGTTGGTAAATACGGAGGGAAAAATGGTGCCAAATTTAGCAACATTCTATCAATGGATTACCAACTGAAATATTACTAACGCACACCTTTTGTTGGTAATATTACCAACGAAGTATATATCGGTTGGTAAATATGACAAAATATTGTTTATGTAATTTATTAACATATTACCAATGAATTACTAACCAAACATTTTACCAACGGCAAGATTGTGTTGCTAAATTTACCAACCAAAATATAAATGTGTTGCTAAATTAGTAACGAAATGTAATTTGTTGGTAAACTTGCCAACCAATATCCAATTAGTTGGAAATTTTGCCGACGAATAAAGATTGTAGTTAGTAAATTACTAACATCATTAAAATAATTGGTAATATACCAATCGATCATTAATCCATTGGTAAAATTTACCAACATATTAATTATTTGTTGGTAATATTACATATGAATGTTTAGTTGAATAGTAACTATTACCAACTGTTTATTATTAAGCTATATTACATACTCGTACATTCAATGTATTGATGTCATTCGAGTTGTATTTTTAATGATGTACATACAGGTTCTTAGGATCCTCAACAAGAGTCCGTTGAGATCACTTCATCCGCTCATCAGCTTTGAGTGAGACCTCATTACTTCTGGAGGACTCCAGTTTTATGAGTTGTTAGTAATATTCTCTTGAGGGTCATATTTGTCAGCTGACCCCAGTTAGGGTCATGCTTATGTATTATGCCTATGAAATGCATAATACATAATTTTGTGTCCTACGTTGTGTCTTACATGTATTATGTCATGTAGGACATGTATGTCTACTTGTTCAAATGTACACACTCAAAGTTGGGGAGCATAGTTATCCGCTGAAACCAAGTTAAGGATCATGTTTATGTATTATACCGATATGAAATAAGGCCAAGTTAAATGAAAACATATTTATATATTATGTCAAATAGCAATATTGTTTATTTATCTTTAAAGAATATGTTAAGTACAAATATATTCTCTATATATAGAAGTGGCTTGGAAAACAGCTGGCAATTGTCATGTTAGCTTGCCCATCAAGCCTCTTATTTTGCATTAAATTAATAATATTTTAAATTAAGTCTTTTCACGTTCTTTAGCATAGCTTTTAATTTTGTTTTTATTTCTAGCAGTCTAAAAGTAAAAGTAGAGTACAATATATCTTGGTCCCATTGAGTACAATATATCCAAATGCCTATTTACAAATTTATTTTGGAATTCTTTGTTAAAGAATGACAAAAGTCCCACATCGGTGGTTAATGAGATGGGTGGACTCCTTATAAGGTTTGGGCAATCCTCCTCCCTTTGAGATAGCTTTTGGGGTGTGAATTAGGCCCAAGACTTAATTTAACATGGTATCAAAGCAGGGCCCGTCTCACCCGATGTTGGGGCCCTCAAAATCAAAATTGCCCACGCACCAGATGCTAAGCACTGGGCGTGAGGTGGGGTGTTAAAGAATGACAAAAAGTCTCACATCGGTGGTTAATGAGATGGGTGGACTCCTTATAAGGCTTGGGCAATCCTCCTCCCTTTGAGCTAGCTTTTGGGGTGTGA
>NW_006239799.1:49328-52982 GCF_000226075.1 Solanum tuberosum
TGAATCATTGTAAGAACTAGGTTAAGGGTAACTTAGGTTCTTACTCTAAAAGTCTACATTAATCAGGATGGGCTTAATATAGTGGGTAGTGTGGTATCTACTCTAGCTCCTCTAAGTAATATGAGGTGTTACTTAGAGTTGGGATAAGCAGGCTAATCTCGATTAGTAACTGGCTTTTACTTTTGCTTGAGAAGATTAGTGAAAAGCAGTTCTAAAAGTCCTGGCAGGCCAGGTCGTGGTTTTACTCCCTTGAGCAAGAAGGTTTCCACGTAAACTCTCTTGTAAATCTTTACTTTTCAGTACTTGTTCTTTACTGTTTTAGTTTCAACTGTGTTGAGGACCTGGTCCCATTGATACTGGTGGAGGCATAAATTCCAACAAGTGGTATCAGAGCGAGTCTTTTCTCTCTGGTTAACACTAAGAAAAGGAAAGATCCTGACGGAATGGCCGCTTCACCTAACATGGAGGAAGGACAGTCTTCGACCAGACCACCTCGATTCAATGGTCAGTATTATAGATGGTGGAAAAATCGTATGCATGATTATATCAATACAGAGGACACTGGGTTGTGGGACATCATTCTTGATGGTCCTTACATTCCAGTCAAGGAAGTGAAAGATGGAGAGACCACCACTAATATGGTAAAGACAAGAAAAGAATACAATGAAGCTGATAGGAAGAAGATTGAAAAAAATTACAAAGCCAAGAAGATCCTAGTGTGTGGGATTGGAGCGGATGAGTACAACAGAATTTCTGCCTGTGAATCAGCCAAAGAGATATGGGACTGTCTCCAAACAGCCCATGAGGGAACACAACGAGTAAAAGAGTCTAAGGTCGATATGCTTATTACCACCCAATATGAGAATTTTGTTATGAAGGAAGGTGAAACAATCTTTGAAATGAACTCACGTTTCACCTCCATCACCAACGAGCTCAGGTGTTTGGGTGAGCCTATTTCCACTTACAAGCAGGTCCGCAAAATTGTTAAGGTGCTTCCCAACTCTTGGGAAAACAAGGTGAATGCTATAATAAAGGCGAAGGACCAGACGACTCTTCCCATGGACGAGCTGATTGGGAATCTTCAGACGTACGAGCTAAACAAGAAGCAAGGAACTAACATGAAGGAAGGAAAAATCCATTGCTCTAAAAACTTCTAAGAATGAAGTAGGCGATGAGGAAGACGAAATGACCTATATTACCAGGCGATTTCAGAAGATCATTAAAAGGCAGGGAGTTTTCCAAAAGAAGGCTTCCAGCAGCAGGACCGCCACGGCAAGTGATTTGTGTCACAAGTGCAGCAAACCTGGTCACTTCATGAGAGACTGCCCCAGTCAGAAGCAGGAAACTCATGACACCATACCTAGTAAGAGGGACCTGGTCCCAGACCATGCTCGAAGAAAGGCTCATGCTGATCAGGTGGTCAGGAAGGCACTTGCTGTTTGGGGAAATGACACTAGTGAGTCTGAAGAAGATGATGAGAATCATGAAGATGTCTCTATAATGGCGATTGAAGATGATGAAAGTATCTTCAACTCAATTTTATCCTTGATGGTAAACTCCGATGATGAAGAAGACTTAAATGAGGTAACTCTTCTTGACTTAAAAAATGATCGAGATACTCTTCATGTCAAAAAATTGAGGAAACTTGCTGCTCTTCTCATTGACTCCGTTGTTAAGCGAACTGCTGAAAACTTGTTGCTGAATGAGAAAATAAGTATGCATGAAAATGAGAACTCCACTCTTATAGCTCAAGTGTCTGAAATGAGCATAAGAATAGGGATCTTAGAAACCTGTGTCACTGAGACTGGTGGGGAACCTGGTCCCTCAGCAGGTGGAAAGAGAAAACTTAGTATCTTTGAGGAAGAGCTGGTAGAAAAGCTAAAAGACTATGAGTCTAAACTTACTGAATCCCTTGAAATAAACTCCCAACTTAGAAAAGACTTGAGCAGGATCAAGGAGGAGTTAAGCCACTCCTTAAAATGGGTTGACTCCTCTAGAATGCTTTCTAATCTGGCTAATCAGGGTTTCAATGGTAAGAAAGGGTTGGGATGCAGACCTATAGAGCCCCCTTTCAATCCCCATAGTAAGTATGTGTCAGTATCTGATAATCTCTTGTGTACTCATTGCGGTCGAAATGGCCACTTAAAAGATAAGTGTGAAAGTCTGAAAAGGGTGAAAGATAACCATATAAAATTTGTCAAATCCATAAACAATGACAAAAGGGGACAAAAGGGACTTGGTCCTCATTATCATTTCAGTAAGAACACATTGCCTCCCTGGACAGGAAGGTTTCTTATCAAGCCCTTTGATGATTATTGGGAACTCCGACTGAAGTGGGTTCCAAAATCTAACAAGTAACTCTTATGCAGAAGAGAGGAAGGAGTTAGTGCTGGTACATAGACAGTGGATTCTCAAGGAACATGACTGGAGACACTTCCAACTTCCTCTCTTTGCAAGCACATCAGGGCGGTGGTGTGTCTTTTGGTGGTGGAAAGAAAGGTTTTATACTTGGTATTGGCAGAATTAGGAGGTCTACTGAAAACTCTATAAACAATGTGCATTATATGGAAGGTTTAAAATTCAATCTACTGAGTATATCTCAAATCTGTGACAAAGGGAATGAAGTATCTTTCATGGCTGACAAATGCTTGGTCACAAATTGCTTAACACAGAGAGTTGTTATGTCTGCTACCAGAGTCAAGAACATGTATGTTGTTGATCTTGATTCCATAGAAGGAGATGATTTGTCGTGCTTAAGTGCACAAGCTGATGATGTTGATATGTGGCATAGACGACTGGGTCATGTGAGTAATTCCTTGCTGACAAACTTGCTGCAGGGAACCTGGTCCGTGGATTGCCAAGACTGAAGTTTGCAAATGACAAAGTCTGCGATGCTTGTGCTAAAAGGAAACAAACTAAGTCATCATTCAAGACCAAGAAGGGTATCAGTACATCAAGACCTCCGGGGCTTCTTCACATGGACTTATGTGGACCTATCAGAATTCAAAGCAGGGGAGGTAAGAAATATATTCTTGTCATTATTGATGACTTTTCCAGGTTTACGTGAAACTTGTTTCTGCGCACTAAAAATGAGACAGCTGCAATCTTGATCACCTTTGCCAAAGCTATTCAAGTGAAGCTGAACTGCAAAATAGCCAATGTCAGATCAAATCATAGCACAGAGTTTGAAAACTCTCAGCTAGAAGGCTTTTGTGCAGAACATGTAATAAACCACAACTTCTAAGCACCAAGAACTCCTCAACAAAATGGAGTTGTTGAAAGAAAGAACAGAACCTTGGTGGAGATTGCCAGAACTATGCTGATTGACTTAGGGCTTGCTATGAATTTCTGGGCTGAAACTGTCAATACTGCATGTTATGTGACTAATAGGTATCTCATCAGATCTGTTATCAAGAAGTCCCCATATGAGCTGTTGAACAACAAAAAACCCTTCATTGCACACTTCAAACCTTTTGGTTACAAGTGCTTTGTGTTGAACAATGGAAAGGATGACCTAGGGAAATTTGATACTAGAAGTGATGAGGGTGTATTTGTCGGTTATTCATCGACAAGCAAGGCATACAGAGTGTTCAACAAAAGAATTATCACGACCCGAGAGCACCCCCTAGTCGTAACCGGCGTACTCGACCTCTC
>NW_006239799.1:55576-57743 GCF_000226075.1 Solanum tuberosum
AATTTTCTTTCTTAAAAACCATCAACAAACATCAATAATAACATAAATCATCATTAAAAATAATTTAATGCAAAAACCCATGCTTAGAATCGAAATTTGGATTTTTGTGTTTTTGGAAGAACTTTGAAATCATTTGGATTGAGCTCCTTGAAAGGAAGAAATAATCAAGGATAAATGATCCCCATACCTTAACCTTCATGAATCCAACGAATTTTGAGAAGAAAACACTTGAAACCTTCAACCCTAGCTTGATTTTGGACCTTGACCTTTAATGGAGTTCTAGAGAGAACTTTTAGGAGAGAAGGGTTTTGGAAATATGAAGAATGAATTCTAAAATACCATTTTAAATGTTTTAATACCTTTCAAAAAAAATACCTTAACCATGCATCTTGACCACATGAAATACCATCAACACTCAAGACGATCACAAACGAACCCACGTTAGGCTCTAGTTACTCTAGTTTGTTTTTAGGGTCGTTACAAGAACCCTTTGTATTGAGGAAAGTATGCATGTCAAGTTTGATGAATTAGGAACACTGAATGACCATGGTGAAGAATATGAGTTTGAAGAGCAGACAGGCCAGCAGAGGAATGGTCAAACTGCACAAAGAGAGGAATCTGGTGCTTCAGGAGAACCTGGTCCCTCAGATCCAGCACAGGATGCCTTGCCTCCAAATCCTGAAGAAAGTGAAGGTGATTCTGATGCTGACAGAGAAGAAGAAATTACCAGGAAGTCTGGATGGAAACATCAATCCTCCCATCCACTAGACAATCTCATTTTCTCTCTTGATTCTGGAATTCAAACCAGATCAAAATCAAGAAATCTGGCAGCATTTATATCAACTATTGAGCCTAAAAACATCAAAGAAGCTCTCCAGGATGCAGACTGGGTAATCTCAATGCAGGAGGAACTTCATCAGTTTGAAAGAAGCAAAATGTGGCACCTGGTCCCCAGACCAGCAGACAGAACTATCATTGGGACCAGATGGGTGTTCAGAAACAAACTTGATGAGCATGGAACCATTATAAGAAACAAGCTAAGGCTGGTGGTCCAAGGGTACAACCAAGAAGAAGGAATTGATTATGATGAGACTTTTGTTCCTATTGCCAGAATAGAAGCTATTAGAATTCTAATTGATTTTGCAGCCCACAAGGAGTTCAAGCTGTTTCAAATGGATGCCAAGAGTGCATTCTTGAATGGCTATCTAAAGGAGGAGGTGTATGTCAAACAACCTCCAAGCATTGAAGATACAAACTTGCCCAATCATGTACTAAAATTGGATAAGTCTTTGTATTGATTGAAACAAGCACCTAGAGCTTGGTATGAACGCCTATCAAAGTTCTTGTTGGACAATGGGTACAAGAGAGGTAAAATAGGCAATACCTTGTTCTTGAAATCCAGGGGTAAAGAATTGTTAATTGTACAGGTATATGTAGATGACATCATATTTGGAGCCACTTCAGACATACTCTACAAGGAGTTCGCTGATTTGATGAGTAGTGAGTTCGAAATAAGCATGATAGGGGAACTAACTTTCTTTCTAGGCTTGCAGATTAAACAGTCCCCTCAAGGCACTTCAATATGCCAAGAGAAGTATATCAAGGAACTGCTTAAGAAATACACCCTCATTGATGTAAAGGCGTTGGACACTCCTATGAGTTCAAGTGTAAGACTTGATAAAGACGAAAGCGAAGTAGAAGTTGGTCAAACTATGCATAGATGAATCATTGGTTCACTCTTATATCTCACAGCAACCAGGCCAGACATTGTGTTTAGTGTTGAAATGTGTGCAGGATTCCAAGCAGCTCCCAAGGAATCTCATCTGAAGGCACCCTCTTCTATCCTACCTGTGAATCTTTTGATCTTATTGGTCATACCTGTCATGACCCAAGCCTAGGGCCTAGACGTGACATGGCGAATGAGGAACCCGAAGGAACCCCAAACAAGCCTCTCAAACTTGTCATCACACTTCATCGGTCGCGGAAGTACATTCAACATTAATTAACGGGAAATAGGGACTAAGGGCAAACCATTTCAAAATGACATCATAGAATAAGAGTCAAGCTCATTTACAAAATACTTGTCCAACGCACACCTCTACATACATAGATAGGACGGGGGCCATGACATATTACCGGCTCCCCTCATAGTCAAAATACAATTGCA
>NW_006239799.1:58750-62843 GCF_000226075.1 Solanum tuberosum
TTGAAGATACAAACTTGCCCAATCATGTACTAAAATTGGATAAGTCTTTGTATGGATTGAAATAAGCACCTAGAGCTTGGTATGAATGCCTATCAAAGTTCTTGTTGGACAATGGGTACAAGAGAGGTAAAATAGGCAATACCTTGTTCTTGAAATCCAGGGGTAAAGAATTGTTAATTGTACAGGTATATGTAGATGACATCATATTTGGAGCCACTTCATACATACTCTACAAGGAGTTCGCTGATTTGATGAGTAGTGAGTTCGAAATAAGCATGATAGGGGAACTAACTTTCTTTCTAGGCTTGCAGATCAAACAGCCCCCTCAAGGCACTTCAATATGCCAAGAGAAGTATATCAAGGAACTGCTTAAGAAATACACCCTCATTGATGTAAAGGCATTAGACACTTCTATGAGTTCAAGTGTAAGACTTGATAAAGACGAAAGCGAAGTAGAAGTTGGTCAAACTATGCATAGAGGAATCATTGGTTCACTTTTATATCTCACAGCAACTAGGCCAGACATTGTGTTTAGTGTTGAAATATGTGCAAGATTCCAAGCAGCTCCCAAGGAATCTCATCTGAAGGCAGCCAAGCGCATTTTGAGATATCTGAAAGGAACATAGGACCTGGTCCTCTTCTATCCTACCTATGATTCTTTTGATCTTATTGGTCATACCGATGCTGACTATGCAGGTTTTTTGGTTGATCGAAAAATCACATCAGGAATGGCTCACTTCCTAGGATCATCATTGATCCTATGGGGAACCAAGAAGCAGAACTTTGTGGCCTTGTCCACTGCAAAGGCAGAGTATGTGGTTGTTGCATCTTGTTGTGCTCAGTTACGATGGATCAAGCAGCAGCTAGAAGATTTTGGTGTACTCACGGACAACATTCCTCTTATTTGTGACAACACTAGTGTCATGAATATGGCCAAAACTCATGTTCAGCATAAGAGGACAAAGCACATTGATGTGAGGCATCACTTTCTGAGGGACAATGTGGAGAAACTACATGTGGCAATGAAGTTTTGCAAGACTGAAGATCAATTGGCTGACATTTTTACAAAGGCACTTAGCAAAGAGTCCTTTATCAGAAATAGAACGAGACTGGGGATGCTCAAAATCACCTAATCTCTTGCCTTAATTGTGCAAAGCTCCCTCGAAATGACTATGCTAAGGAGGGCAGGTATCTACACTTGTTTTTATGTTGATAATAAATTCATTTTTGGTACCTTAATGCAGGTATACACTTATGGTGTGTTAGGCTGAAGGGATGATTTGATTTCACTAGGCAGGGCTGTGAATCAAGAGAAGGACCTGGTCCTCATGAGATTAGTATCACTTATACTACTCTATCATAACTATCAACTCACTGCCATGTGTCTAACTCTCATTCGTCGCGTCGCTTTCAAACGTCTCATCTTTTTAATACCAACAGTCACTACTATTGGGGACCCGATGCATCTCAATTCCTTTTATAAAATGCCTAGCCTGGTAAATCAAACCCATATTTCTCTCATATTGTTTTTCAAAAGGATTCACTCTCTCTCTCTCTAAAAAAAACACTCGATTCCTTCACTCTTAAAACTCCTCAAGATGTAGAAATCCAATTCTTCCTCAAAAATTCACGTCTCCCAAGAAGTTGAAACTCCTAGTTCATTCAACTTCTCCATTCCCATCCTTGAAAAATCTCCCTCAACTCCAATCTATGGGGAAGGAGAAATGGCTGAATCAACCACCCCTCAGACTGAAGTTTTGCCCTCCTCTGTTCTTTTGCCTCCTGAGAACCTGGTCTATTCCCCCACACTTGTGGTATCTGAAAACAAGTCTCAGGATTTCGGTGCTCATTTAGTTGAAAAACCTCTTGACGAATAAGTTTATGAGGAAACGGAAGCAGGGTCCATGGCAGTGTCGTCAACAATGTCGAAGAGACTATTTGAATGAGACCTACCAGAAGGAACTGGTCCAGTGTCATGTATTCTAAATCCTGGTGCAGAACATGCGGCACTTTAAAGTCTAGCCTCTCTTATGGGAGTTGATCAACTCACTCTAATAGACCAAGAGATGCAGTCACCGGACTAGGTCCCATACAGAAGTGACCCTGTGTTTGACCAAACTCTAATGGGTACAAATTTTGAGGATAATAAGGAACGAGAGGAAGAACCTCAACTGAGATGGAGACAAAGAGGTATGCGAGGAGCAAACTCGACTCAAGTTGATGGTTCGAGACAAGAGACACCTGACATTGCTGATAGGGAAACATCCCCTATTTGTAGGTCTAACAGTGGGGAAGAAAGACAACGGAAGAGAAATGGAAAATTAGTTAAAGCCCATCTGAAGGGTCAGGGAAAGAACACTAAGAAGAAGATGACCCAACCTGGGTCGCCTGAAGTGGAGGAACGCTCTGAAAGGTTTGAAGAACAACAACCCGTAAAGGGACCTGGTCCCAAGGTCAGAAATCAGAAGGCACTGAAGGAGTTAACAAGAGAGAAAATGGTCAAAATAATGGAGACCCAAAAGGTGCTAAGCAGAAGAGTTTTTGATCCCAAAATTACCACAAAATTTGGAATGGTGGCCCTAGTTGATGTTGTGTCTGTTCAGGAATGGAGCCATCTCTTTGAGCCTCCTTCTCTGTATCTCCACGAGCCAGAAGTGCGTGAATTCTTCTATAACATGGAGTTGCTGGAAGATGGAGGAATTACGACTACTGTCAAGGATATCAGCATCCACTTGGATGAAGTTACTCTAGGAATTATATTTGGGGTACCTGTGAACGGGATCAGGTCCATCGAAGGTTGCAAACCATCTGAGGGGTTCACTGTGCAGGCTACTAAGAGAAGGGAAGTTAAGCTTGCAAGATTGCCCAAGAATCTTCTTAATGGTGAATGCCAACTGTTGTTTGAATTTATCAACAAGGTACTTGTGCCTCGATCTGAAAAATGAACAATTGCATCAGCTGCGGACCGGTTCCTCATGGAGCAATTGAGTGAACTCGAACCAATAAACCTTCCTGCCATAATGCTGGAGCATATGCACAGGGTAATGACATGGAGAACTGCAAAGCATGGTATCCCATATGGGTACTTACTTAATCATGTCTTTACTCACTTTGAAGTTCCCGTAGAGAAAGAGGTACCAGGTACCATGAAATAGGCATTTACCAAGTCCACTCTACAAGAATGCGAGTGCGTGGAAGGACCAGTGAAGGGTAGGTCCCAAGTGGCAGCTATTTTGGAGCAGCAGGCTACGCTTACCCGGGAGGTGGATGACCTCATTAAACTCTTGGCTGAGAAGGAGGTTGAAATTGCTAGATTAAAATTTGAGCTTCAAAAGGTGATCTCAGGAGGACCAAGTACCAGTAATGGTAACACTGAGAAGCTACAAATTTTGAGGGGTGAAAATGCTCAACTGATGAAAATCATTGCCTCCCTTAACAATGAAGTTAAGGCCCTCAACAAGCAAGTTATTAAGGCTCATGAAGATGCCAATGAGCGAATGCTTGTGTTCATGCGTACTTTCTCCCCTCTTCCCCCTCCTTCCTAAATGTGTCCCTGTTTCTCTTTTTGAGTCTGTGGCCTATGCACTTTTTAGGTCTTGTTATTCTGTAAATCTATCTACACATTTTAACTTGCATATTTTTATTGCTTCGCCTTTTCAATGATGTCAAAAGGGAAAAGTTTGGTGCAATTGGCCAAGGATTAAGGGGGAATTGGTATTAAGTTTGGTGCAATTGGGGGAAATAAATGCTGTGAACTGAATTATGTGAACTGAAGTTGTGTTGCTGTCTTAAAGGGGAACTAATATTAAGGGGGAACTGATATCAGTAAGGAGGAACTAATCGGATGGCCATGCTAATTAGTTGTTGATGTATGCTTTTATAACTGGCCAATTGAGCAATTGATTTTTGAATGAATGTCTACTCACTCGAGTGAAGAGTTGTTTATGCAGATTGTTTGTCATCATCAAAAAGGGGGAAATTGATAAGAGCTTATGCCCGTTGGTGTTTTGATGATCTTCTCACAAGTGCAGAGACCTGGTCCTCTGCAGAGTATGAATCTCGTCCAGTTGTCAAAAGTGCCAGCCAGCTGTTA
>NW_006239799.1:62977-64270 GCF_000226075.1 Solanum tuberosum
CAAGGGACCTGATAGAAGTGCTTCTATTGCTTTCTGTACCAGTTGTATTTTGTTTGCTTGTAATAGTGCTTACATTGTAGGATTCATTTCGTTGTGATAAGAAACGTTTCAACTTGTGTGAATCATTGTGAGTTCTGAGTTAGAGTTAACTTGGCTCTCATCACTCTAAATCTATATTAATCAGGATAGGATTAGTATAGTGGGTAGTGTGGTATCTACTCTAGCTCGTCTAAGTAATAGGAGGTGTTACTTAGAGTTGGGATTAGCAGGCTAATCTCGGTTTGTAACTGGCTTTTACTTTTGCTTGAGAAGATTAGTGAAAAGCAGTTCTAAAAGTCCTAGCAGGCCAGGTCGTGGTTTTACTCCCTTGAGCAAGGAGGTTTCCACGTAAACTCTCTTGTCAATCTTTACTTTTCAGCACCTGTTCTTTACTGTTTTAGTTTCAACTGTGTTGAGGACCTAGTCCCATTGATACTGGTGGAAGCATACATTCCAACAAAAACCTCTTACCAGCGAAAGCAAGGGGTTAGCCTTCTGGGTCGAGCTCGTCGCACCGAGCTTGCCTAGTCCGGGTTACCTCTCCTATGTGATTTGCAAGTTATTGCATAGGAGCGGAGGTTTTACCTTGTGCGCACCCAAAGGAAGCAGCTGCGGATTTCCCTGGTCATAAAAAAAATAAAAAAATAAAAAAGGTATCATAAAGTATCATTATGAGAAAGATCCAGAAAATGAAAGATGTGGATTACACATGAGTGGAGGAAAATAGGAGAATTGGGGAAGTGGGAGTAGGTGTTGTCTATGATAATTAATCCCAATAATTTTAACATATGTGGTGCAATGAGTGACATGTGTCATGCACTTCCTATAGAATTATCACAACAGATAAGAAAAAAAATCATAATACATAAACTTATTTTTAACTTTGACTTTATATGATATTTTTGTGGCATAATATATAAATATGTCTTTAAACTTGATTCAATTGGCATTTATGTCCTTCAATTTTGAGTGTGCATAAGTAGGCACTCAAACTTGTATAAAATTAAACAAGCAGACATATGCATCCAATATAACCAATTATGTGGTAGTTTGCATCCTACATGGCGTTCTACGTGTTATATGACATGTAGGATGTGTGTCTACTTATTCAATTTTATAAAAGTTGAATTGTCTACTTGTACACACTCAAAGTTGAAAGACATAGATGTCAGTTTAAATCAAGTTAAAGAGTATATTAATGTATTATCCCCCCCCCCCCCCCCCCCCACAACAAAATTTGGCTTTTATGGGGGG
>NW_006239800.1:0-13784 GCF_000226075.1 Solanum tuberosum
TTATATTTATATTTTATTTTATTAGAAAATAGTTAGTCGTTCTTTCCTTTGTATTATTATTAACATGCTTTTTGTTATTTTTCATATTTTAACTTGCACAATTTTTTTTTTAAATAAAGAATTTTATGAAAGATTACGCACCTAACAAGTATATTTTTTGTTAAATAAATCATATTGAAGAATTATATCTAAAAGGGTCTAAGTTCAGTAGTTCCTTATATAAAATAAGCATTCCTACTTTTAAAAAAACGAGGAGGAAAGATTATTTACTTTTCATTTGATGATCCAAGCAGAAAATTAAGTGAGCATTTTTTTTTTCAAAATATTAAACATATTCTTTTCACCCTAACAAAATAATACGAAAATAGTATCTTATAAATTGAAACAATTATCATAAATGTTTTAAAGCTTTTACCAAAGTATTGATCATATTTCTTCTTTTTTAGTATGTGCTAATTTATAAAAGAAATTGTCTTAAAAATATTTGTTATGATCGCGCGAAGCGCGAACATGTTAACTAGTTGTACATATATGTGAAGTGGTAATGAAGGACTTTAACGTTTTAATCGAAGAATATGATCGTTCAAATGATATTTTTGTTTTTAGAAAGTAATTTGAGTTCAATTAATTTTGAAACGGTGGTTAAAGTTTGTTTGACAGTTAATTGTGTTATATTTTGAGTTGGATTCAGTTATTATCTCTAATCATATCAGACATAGCAATACAAGCAACAACAAATCTTTGTATAGATCATATTCTTCGATTGAAATACATTAAAATTAAAGTTGGCCTAAACTGAACAATTGTAAACTTCTACTAAAAATCTAATAGAACTTACGTGTAAAACATCAAAACTTTCTTTATACCAATAGTTAGCTACTCGAACATCTACGTACCCCGAAATAAGCAGCAGGTACAACATCTGCAAGCCTATTCGTTAAAAAGTTTTACTAACTTATAGCTTGCAATCTCTAGCACAAGGGTCCATGTCTATATATTGAAAACCTGCTCTCTCAAAGTACCAATCCGCAACAGCTTCATTGATTGTCTGCATATATAGATAAATGTTACAAGAATTTAAAATTTGTTATGATCAGATCATCAAAACTAAGAACGATAAGCACATGATAAAATTCAAAAACAGATTAAGAAAGTGTATGTTCAAACTTTATATGGATAATGCAAATGAAACATTACCTTATTAAGTAACCTTGGAGAGCTAGCACTAAACCAATATGTTAGTGAAAGAATTCCACCATGAGAATAGCAAGATGTGAGGAAGTAACCTCTCGTAAAACAAGGGGGTAGTCCCTCGAATTTCTTCAAAAACTCCACACCAAATGCTATGTTTAAAAAAAATTACAAGAATTAAATTAGGAGAAGAAGAGTCATTATACATGTGTAATTGAAAGGTATTCATTAATTAGTTTATCACGGGAGAAAATGCTAATTACCTTGAATAATTATACGCTGGCTAAATGTGCAGCCACTTATGTTACTCTTGCAATCCTTCCAGGTATGTTGAGGATCGAGTTTTTCAGGAATCAAAATGTTTTTAATCTGAAATTAGAGTGTTGGATACAAAATGATTTCTTTCAATTTATAGAAGCTATAGAAAGAAAGGAACAGAATTATAAAAAAAACCAAAGAGAAATTAGCATTTGTCTTCCGACCTGCCATGTATCATAGATTGAATTGATTATGAAGAGTGGAGTCTGAATGTATGGAACAACATTCTCAGGAAAAAAACACTGCATCATATATCATTGAGGAAAACTAGTGTTATAACATATAATTAAAGAAATTATTTGTGTATCCAAAAGCTTAAACTCTTACTAGACTTGGTTCCATCACAGAAGTACAAGCTGACGGCAAATTCTTAGCTGATCCCTGAGAACGAGAGAGAGAGAGAGATTTAGAGGGAAAAAAAGATATTATAGCAAAGCACTTGCATATACAAATTACTAAACAAAAAAAAAAAAAGATCTATGAGACTCACATGTAGGTTAACAATTTTTCGATACATCTCTTGAATATCTGAAGTACCAGAGATTGTCTTCCTGCATAAATCATGAAACATGGCAAGATGAATTTTACACTAATAATTAAGTTAGTTAACAGAAGGTATATAATTACGCAAAAAAAAGAGCTGACCCATTGATGAAGAAGCCCGCATCTGCAACACACTTTACTTTGACATTCTCTGGCAGGAGGGATTTGAAATTGTCACAGTTCAAAATTGTTGCCAACCCTCCTGCTGAAGTTCCACATAGAATTGCCTGGCATTACATTATTCAGGATTTTGCCCAGTAGAATTATAAGGTAGTGTATGTGTATTTATGAATATGAAAGAGTGAATTCTTACATTTTCAGCATTATTCATTCCTTTGCTCCATAGATCTTTCATAATAGCCTTAAATATTCTTGCCCCTCTAAAAAACAGCTTGTTCTCCTAATGTAGATTTTTGACCAAATTAATCACAAGTGATCATAGTATTAATTATCAATATATATGAGAAACATATGTACTCCGTATTTACTAGTAATAATTCTTACGGGGTCAACTTGTTCAACATCACCAGTGAAAGATGAACCGTCACAATACTTCACCCTCACTCTATTCCAATTGTAAAACTCTACCAATTCCAACATTGTTTCAGTTAGAAGATAGATCTCAAGTGAGTTAAAAAGTTAAGAAAAAAGAACGTATAGCAAGATAATATATAGTACGTATGAAATGAAATCACGTGGATTTTGTTTGGAACTATTATGAAGTAATGCAGCGAAAAAACCTTGTTGTTTCATCTGCTTGGTAGAACCTAAGGCCTTAGTTGAACGATCAAGGCAATCTGGGATACTGTCGCACCAGCCACCTCCCTATAAATATGAAATAATTTTTCCCAAGTTAAATTTGGTGACTTAATTTGTTATGTTAAATTTATGAAAATTAAATCTAAGAAGAATATTAATTTAGTAACGAACATCCAAGTAGATAATCCAGCTGCTAACTCCACTACCATGTCCTCTATCCAGATGATATGCTGGTGGACTTCCATCTAGGCATACTGTTGACAATGACAAAGTCAGAAATTTCGTTAAGAGTTTTCAAAGATACTTTCAAGCAACATTTGACTTATATATGTATACATTGCATCATTTTATGACTAAAGGTCTTCAACTGACCAATCTTCAACATACACAGTTATGTCCCTTGACCAACTCATAAACAAAACAAGTGAATGCGAATTTCTTTGAGGAATTATGAATATATTTATGTATAGCTAGCTAACCATCACCTGCGCCTTGGGCAGTTGCGCTTTGGAGTATAGTGATATTGATGTATAGATCATCTTCGGCGCCTAGAACACTTGTACTACACAATATTGCTAGCAAGGCCAAGAGAAATGTTAATGTCATGATCCTCTTGAATGACATGTTGTTCTTCTTAAAGGAGGTTTTAGAGGGAAAAATGGATAATGCTTATATTATGAGTATAGAAGTAGAGGTGAATGAGCTGGAATGAATTCACCTTTATTTATAACCAAATTTCCTTCACTTAAATTCACTGCTTAATTATTTGTTTATTATGCTTAAAAAGGTGTGATACATCCAAAAAGAACAGTAGTAAATTTGAGGTGTTAATCGAGGTGTGCTGATAATGGTGAAAGGTGACAGATATTCAATTAACAGTTGATTATGACTCATACTGACTTTGCATGACATGTGATATATCCTCTTTAGGCATTCATTTATTGTGAAAAGAAGAATTACCTCTGCATGTGATATGCTTTAGATGAAATTTCAAAAAAAGTTATGTATGATGATTGATGATTTATATTATATATACTGAATATAAGCTTCAATGTGTGATTAATTTAAAAAGAATGATGAAAAATGTAATATCTAGTTTCACATAATATATACTAGTAATAATAATACCTACAACGTCGAGTTATCGATTAATTTACTGAGAAAATTCTTATATATATATATACACTAAAATAAGATCCATAATTATCAAACATAGCAGAGTTTTCTGTTTACCAAACATAGTTATGGGTTTCCCCCCTACAGCATATGCAAACCATCCTTCGAATGTTGCTTACGATTTCATGTTTAAATATGGTATGAAATATGTATATAACTATATAATTTATGTATAAGTTAAGTTTCTGGAAAAAAAAAGAAGGGAATTTTTGTTTATAGACTATGTATATTATGATTAAAATAAAGTAAACATACATTGTATAAAATTTAATAAAGTACAAATTTTGATAATGTATGTATAAAATTATATCAAGGCAAAATACATAAACATGATGCTTTATTAAATTTTATATAATGTATGTTTACTTTATTTTGGGGTAGCTTATATGGTTTAGCTTGGGACTTTCATAATAGAACTCTCAAGTTCAAACTCTTGCATGCGAGAAGGGTTTACTTCATCGATCGAAGAAGCGATGTTTACGCGTAACACTCAATGATAGCAATTGTGGGTTACTTTGTTGTAAAAAAAAAAAGGGTAACAATTCCTTATTGTTAAATCGTTTAGTACATGCATATCCCATCGCAATTCTTCAAAAAAGGGTCATCCTATGTATGCTACTACATTAGATATTGATGTTTTTTGGCAATGACATTATGAATTGCTTATCCCTTTATAAGGACCACTCTATGCGGTATTAATACACAAATAACTTTTTTTTTTATCATAAAAATAATAATTTTAGAAGAAACTCATAGTATACAACCACAAAAAATATCTACTTGTACTTTTAAAGGAAAAATGGAATTTCAACCTCTCCATATTGTCATTAAAAAATTTCACATCATTGATTATTTCCTTCCATTAGAAGGCGATAGGGATATGCTACATAACATGTGATGTATGATCTAAACTGCACAATTCAATATCTATTTAGGCATTTGCTTATTGAGATTGAAGAATTATCTGAACATAACATATGCTACTTTTTAAAATGAAAATTACCATGATATTCTTTTTGTAATTGCAGCGAAAATTAACTATCTTTACTTCTTTTATCTTCAACATTTATTTGGCTGTAAAAATTAAATTTAATTGTAACAGATACGTACGTGTAGCTAGAGATAAGTTTTATATTATAAACATAGTTTAAATATGTCATATCAAGTTAATTACTATATCATGTCACGATTCAGAATCTACAAATCGTAAGGACATTTAATACCTTATATAGCAATAATTTAACTTTTCACCTACATAGCAATAGTTTTTTTACAAAAACAAAATAAATAATAAATAAATAAATAAATAAATCGGTATAAATAATACAACAATACACATTCCTATATTAAATAAGATTTCATTCCTTATTTTTCTCTTATTTTGATTTCTCTTCCACAAATCTCTCAATGATTAATCCCTCAATATTTTTATTTCCTTATTTTTCTCCACTTTTTTAACCTTCTTCTTAAAATACTAAGCAAACTGATTCTCTTTTTCTCTCCACCCTTTTTTTTCTAAACTCTCTCTTCACTCGTCTCTTTCTCCCTTTTTTTTCTTTTTACCTCATTTTATTTTCTGAAAAATTTCTTTGTTTTTCTTTAGTTCTCGCCCTTCAATTTTTTGTTTAAATCCTTTTTTACACCAATGTAGTTGGAACATATAACCAATAATAAATTTATCATCACTGTATGGATTTATTTAGTTTAATTTATTTGGTTATAATTTGATATAATTCATTCATTATGGTAAAATTGAACTAGATTTATTTGAACTTGACACCAAAGTTAAATCATATTGTACACCATGTAAATTAATTTAATGATACTAAAAAATTGGTACATACTTGATTAGATTATGGTATTACGTATTATAGGGTTGTAACTTGTAACATAACTAAAATCAACTTTACCATCAATTATAAATCAATATCTTTTATAATTCTAAACCAACATATCACCAAAAAATTAGTCATACCATACATCAAAGTATATTTACTATAACATATTGCAACTTTAAATCAACAAATTACCATTATTTTTTAACCAACAAATCCACCAATTATTTTTAGTTGTTATAGTTATTAAAAATTTGAACTTGACACAAAGGTTACACCACATTGTACACCATGTAAATTAATTTGATGATTCTAAAAAGTTGGTATATACTTGATTAGATTATGGTGTTATGTATTGTAGGGTTGAAACACATAACTAAAATCAACCTTACCATCAATTATAAATCAATTTCTTTTATTGTTCTAAATCGATATATCGCCAAAAAAATTAGTCACACCATCCATCAAATTGAAATCAACAAATTATCAATATTTTAACTATACCATCCATCAAAATATATACACTAAAACATATTACGGTTAAATCATCAATTATTGTACCACATCAGCTACCAAAGTACATTCCTTAATACATATCACTATTTAAAATAACATATCATCAATAATTATACCAAATCGACCACCATCCATCAAATTGAAATCAACAAATTACCAATAATTTAACTATACCCATCCATCAAAATATATACACTAAAACATATTACGGTTAATAACCAACAAATTACCAATATTTTAACTATACCATCCATCAAAATATATACACAAAATTATATTACGGTTAATAATCAACAAATCACCAATTATTATACCGGATCAGCTACCAAAATATATTCCTTAATACATATCACTATTTAAAATAACATATCATCAATAATTGTACCAAATTGGCCATCAAAGTGTACACAAAAAAAATGTGTTTAATTTGTTTTCCGATAATTTATGGACCACATGATACAAATCATATTCACTATGATAATGCGAATCTTCTTCAAATTAACAGTTGTAATTTTTGATTTTGAACAAACAATCGGGCTATTGACATCGATTTAAGCCTTCATCAAACGAGGACTCTTTCCGGGAGCATTACTAAAAGCAACTTTCTTACTCATAATCGATTAATTCAAGAAGTAAGAAAAAATTGTGTTGTAAGAGATGATTGAAAGGAAATAAAGAGAAATATTTTCAAGGAGTTTCAAAACTTTTTTGAAAAAGATGGAAAAAAAGTGTGCAGCAATGCGTTTACCAAGGAAAAAAAGAGTGCATCAATGGTATTTCTTCTGTGTAAGGTTAACAGGAAAGAGAAAGTAAGATATTTATTAAAAAAAATGTATCCAAATATAATTGTGATTGAGATTCTAAAAATTAATTAAAATAAAAGATAAAATATGACTCCCAAAAATTTAGTCCACTAACCAATAAAATAGGACATAAAATCGTGTAGATTTTTAATTTATAATAAAATGTCATATTTGTAATTAAATTGTTAATGTTGTAAATAAAAAGACTAAAATAATATTAGGTAAATTAAGGTCTTAAATAGTATATTCTTGTAGTTTTTCCATACCTAAACTAGTAAGTGAACCTAATTCTCTTTTAATCTATTATTAACAATTAAGTGAAATTTAAACGTGTAAAAGACATGAAAGTCATAAATAAAGTTTGATAACCATAAAAGCGTGGAAATAAAGGAACTATATTCCCATAACTTGGGGTCGCAATTCGCAAATACAAAAGCCTCTAACACTATACAAATTTGAAATATACTCCATACAACTATCTAGAATAATGAAGACCTAAAAAATGATAAAGAGAAGTCTAATATTGCAAATTAGCCAAACAACCAGCCCGGATTTCAAACTCCACTAGCGCATACAGGTGAGAACCTGCACCAAAAAAGAGTGAAACAAGTGTATAAACATACAAAAATAATGTGTCCTAGTAATTATAACATCATCAAAATAGTGAAGAGATTCGACAGGTATACCATTTACAATAATCAATTAGCATAAAAAAGGCAAAATTACTCATGTATTAACAAATAAGGTCACCATAAATTAAATATATAAAGACGGATAATGCAATCCATCAAGTCAAATGAGAATGAATGAAATGTAATATAATAACTATATATGCTATCGATATGCACATGTAGTCTAATAATGAATTGGGGTGTTCAAGAGACATAGCCATGAAAGACTAAATTATCCCATGTTATATGGAACTATTTAAATTATATATCCCAACATGACCACCTTATGCAAATATCTTATTTCTATATATAAAAAAAATATCTTTAAAAAGAAACTCATGCAAGATGACACATCAGCTACTTTGTATCATCGTTCAAGATTTTATTTCTTGAGTAATAATTATGACCCTTCCATTAATAGATGATTAGAACTCATAAATTGACTTTACATGACATGTGAATTGTGATATGTACGTACTCTTTAGGTATTCATTTATTGCCTAGTGAAGAATTAACTTTGACAACATGTGATATGCTTTAGATGAGTATTTTTTTTAAAACTATGTATGATGATTTATACTATTAAATAGAAAATTTTGGGTTTTTAAAAGCTTCAAATGCGTGATTAAGTTAAAAAAAAAAGATCGAAAAATATAATATCTAGTCCTATATTCTCTCTTATATAAGAGGCTAGGAAACAATTTTTTGGATGACATGTCTGCTTGAGCTATGTGCTTTCAAGCCAGAGGAGGAAATTTATTTATTTTGCTTTCTTTGTTAATCCGTTATGTATTAAAAAAATAATGCTAAAAGTATTAAAATTACAATAATTAACAATTTAAAATATTATATTGTGTGTTTAAAAAATACGAAAAAATATTACAAATTACAATAATTAACAATTTAAAATATTTTAAAATGTGTTTAAAAAATACGAAAAAATATTACAAATTACAATAATTAACAATTTAAAATATTTTAAAATCTAATAAAAAGCTACAAACACATAATTTTTTATGGTACACAATATATTTAATAATTACGTGAAAATCACAATAATAATGTAAGAATGTATTCTTCTAACTATTTAAGCTTATTTTCCAAGCATTAGATCTTTTTATCGTAGATGGTCACATCCAATATCATGAGATGATTAAGAACTACAACAAAGATGAAATAAATTTTGTTCTTTATATTCAATATTCAATAAGTATTGCGAAAAAAGGGACAGCAAGAAGGGTAAAAAATTCAAGAAAAGAAAGAAGGGTAAAAACATCTTTAGAAGGAATGCACAGTGCTCAGCCAAAAACCATATTTAATTGTATTCTATAGGGGGGAAAAATATAATTTTATCAATAGACTTTCTCAAATTGTCTGAGCTTGATTGATAAATATCCTTTTTTTTTTTGGCCAAAAACCCCTTTTTTTTCTTTTCAAATGATGTTTTGAAAATAGAGTTTTTTAAATTAAAGTGACTTTTCGAAAATGGATTATTTTATTTCAGAGTCGTCACTTAAAATTGAGTTTTTGTGTTCCAAGTCACCTTATTTGAACTCTCATTCAAAAGGAAGTGCACGGTCGCTTTATTGACTTTTATATGACTTAAATTAAATTTTGGATATATTATATTTATGAACTTTTATAAAAATGCTTATTATCCATATTCTTTGATTTATTATAAACTGCTTAAATTTTTCATGTTTTATGCGCTTTTCAATTTTGCCACGATTTATTTATTTATTTATATGTCATGTCTAAAATTTGTGTAATGCTCTTCAAATAGTAAAACATTATTATTATTATTATTATTATTATTATTGTTCTATCATGTTCCTAGCAATTCAATTTAATTAATTATAAAAAATTACTTAAAATCTGAATTCTTTTTATAAAGGCGAAGAACTTTAAATTATTTTTTGTTCAAAGTAAATCGTTGTGACCCACTAAAGGTATAATTCAATAACCGAATATTTATATAGATCAATATAAAATCGTCAATTTAATACCCTAAAAATAATCACCACTCAAACGAAATGCAGAGAAAATTGTAAACTTTTATATGTTTTATTTTTATTTTATGTTTTTCTGAAAAATAAGAGTGAATACAATATTAATAAGAAACACAAAATGAAAAATAGACAATTAAAAATATACATTTTCCTACATAAGTTTTGCACATGTTGTATTAGTATAAACATGTCAGGAATTATGGGCACCTAAAATCTTTTATTTTTCTTTATTTTTTTATTTTTCTTTATTTGAGTCATTAAAATGAAAAGAAACACCTACTAATTAAAATCAATATTTTACATAATAAATATATCTCATCAATTATTCTCATCATTTCAGTTTGTTAAACCATAAATACATGTATCATCATAAGAGAGTTAAAATATAAAAATAAGAATAGACGTAGACCATAGTTTTACTTAAACATAAAATAAACTATGTTTAAACATAAAATAAACTAAGGTTTGTTATAACAATTTTGCACTAAGTCTAATGATATAAAAGATCAAAACATAAAGTTGATATGAAAGATTTGAATATACTTGATATTCTAACATCAATGAATATTAATGGTTTAAATGCATATGAAATTTGACAACTTCAATATATTGCAACCAATGCTTGTATAATCATGACACTAAACTATACAAAAAAGGATTAAGTATTACCTCTTGTGAAAATTAATTCACAAAGAAAAGATTATAATCAGAAATCACGAACTCGGAAACCTGAACTCCACTTTTATTTTTCTTTTTACTTTTCTTTCTGTATACGTATGTAGTAGTGTTGTATATAGTCTGAGGGTTTTGGTGTTGTATTGCTAAACGTGTGTTTTTCTGTCTGTCCCCCCAAAAAATAAACTAATGTGAGGTGTTATAAGGAGTTGAGTGGAGGGTGTGTACGTGTGTGAGTAAGACTAAGTGGGGTTGAGGAGAAAATGTTTGTGCAGGTCGTGTGTGTGCGCATGAATGAGGGAATTTGCAAGGATAAATTGAGGAATTTGGTGGGACGTGCAGGTGAGTGTTTGGGTAGTTAAGGTTACTTTATAATATAATATAATGATAAGAATATTATTTAAATATTTTTTGAACTAGCAAAAAAGGTTAAGCATCTAATAGTAATAAATTATAATTAAGAAATACTGGCTTATTTATTAAAATTTTAATTACAAGAAACATGTATTTTTTTTAATAAATTTTTTTTTCTTTAAAATAAAACTTACACTAAAATGTAACTCCATTTATTTTGTAATTTTCAAATCTATTATAATAAATTGTAACACCCCGTAACTAGAAAGAACTAAAAAGGAATTTAAAAAGAGGAAATAGTCATTTTTGGAAGGTATAAAGAAAATCTGGAAATTGTCAAGTGTGTTAAAGTTGAGTTTTTGGTCAACTTCAAACGACCATAACTTCTAGCTCAAGATGAGTTAGGTGTGTTTTCAGATATCGTAGGAAATATCTTGGAATAATCTTTCCAACGCCGCCGAATTTGGGCGATTCCGAATTCGTATGAGCGAGATATGCCCATTCGAAGTTGGGTTGTTCAAATAAGAAATGTCCAGTGTGAATTTTAGAAAGGTAGTTTGGTCTTTTCCTTACCCTTTTATTTTAATTCGTTTTCGGTAATTACTTAGGGGTCTAAACTGAACTTGGTCAGTTTACGCTTTTTACGATATTGAGTTAGGGTTTTAGAAAAGAGAAAGGAGGAGAAGGAGCAAGAATCGTCAAGTTCTTCAAGAATCGCTTGGGGTGATCCATACGAGGTATATGAGTTCACATGCACAACATTGAGTTCGTTCACCCACGCGCCAAACATGTTTAATTCAGCATGAATTCGTCCTAAAAGTTGAAAGTTTGAATGTTCTTGATGTGTGTTCTTGAATTTACTTTCGTTCTTGAATTTGGGATGAGATTGAGGAGTTCTTGAGAGATTAAGGTCGATTTTAGAGTTGTGTTTGATTAGATTCTTGTGTACATATGTTGGGTATCGGAATCTAAAGAGAATTGGAGAAAAAGAATCGAATTTAGGCGAATTGGGGCTGAAAAACGAAAAAGGAACAAGTCGGGCAAATTCGGGTTGCGGACCTGTTCCTCAGATTTGGAAAATCCTCCCTCGCATCGCGGAGCGGTCACGGATTGTTCTGCCTCAAATTTTCGCGACCAAAACTTAAATATACCTCCGCGTCACGGACCAGCTTTCATACAATGATTTCTTGATCTTTTCTTGTGTTTAACTATCTAAAAACACTCCTAAACATCATGAAATCTTTCCTATCACAAATCTCAATCCTTGAATCCATAATTCAATTCAAGGATCAGTTAAAAGTCAAGTCAAGAGAAGTTAAGAGCCAAGTCAAGAGAAGTTCATAGAGTCTTCCAAAAGTCTTTTACAAATGATTTAACTTTGTTTTAAGACTTGAGTTTTGAGTTGAGTAAAGAGTAAAGTTGAAGTTCATTTCTTCAAAGTATATGGGGACTATGAGCCTTTGAGCTAGTTTTCAGAAAAGAGTAAGTGTTTTCACAATTAAACAAGAGAGGAAACTTTGATTTCCAAGATAGCCTTTGAGCTAAGTTTTTGAGCAATTATCTCAAATCACAGAAAGAAGTATGTTTTTAAACATAAGAGCTAGTATCATATTTTGGGAGTTGTATTGAGCACCGATATAGGGGAGAGTTTATACAACTCACAGCTCCCATAAACCATGTAGCCATAATGGGTAGAAAATGGTCATACTTTTTAAATTATTCCTTTAGTGCTTTTTAGCATAGACTAGTGAATCCACTTAGTAGTTCAGGTTCTATACCCCCGGCAAGGTATAGGACGGTTCTTGGCCGCGTGAGGTAAAACGTTATATCATCACTATTGCTCTTAAGTGATGGTTGTTAGTTAGAGAAACTCCCACAACAGTATTTTGTGTTTTTATATACATCAGAAATATTTGTATTTTCATAGTAATTGTATTATTATATACACAGTTTATTGTATTTTTACATACATTTAAGAGTTATATGTATCTTTGCATACACAGAGAGTTGACATCATGTTTTAAACAACTTTTCTTTATATTGCACTTGTTTTAAACTGCTTTATATTGAAATGAGTTCAATTATGTTGAGTTGAGTTGAGCCAGGTAAGTTCTTCAGTTCACTTCAACATTAAGTTATGTTTAACATTCCAACTAGCATACTCATATCTACGTTTAATGTCACTACTAAAAAACTGCCAAAAAGAGACGGAAAAAAGCGACGGATTGCATCGCTTTTTTGGCCAAAAGCGACGGAAAAGCGACGCAGTCAATCTCGTCGCTTTTTGGCTCAAAGCTTTTCCAAAAGGCAGTCCGTCACTTTTGTTCTTTTTTTGAAGAATGCAACGCCGTTCGTGGCTTTTTATTTTTTATATTTTTTAATTTTAAAAAAGAGACGAAGTCCGTCGCTTTAATTAATTTTTATTTTTTTAGAATCTTGAAAAGTGACGGACAATGAGACGCCGTCCGTCGCTTTTTGGAAATAAATTTTTGAAAAATTCAAAAAAGCGACAAACTAAAGGACCCTATCCGTCGCTTTTCTGGGTTTTAAAACAAAAAAAAAAAAAAAGCAACGGACTAAGAACCCTGTCCGTCGCTTTTTCTGCAATTTCTTTGGCAGTAGTTTCTGCTGCCCACCTGCAAAAGCAATTCAACTCAATTCAATTCAATTCAGCCCCAATCAAACACAAAACATTATAAAGAAGCTGCACAAAATATAAAACAACAAACTTAAATTAACATTCAAAAATATCTAAATCACAATATAAAGACTTATAAAGTCTTTCAAAATTCGTTTCAAAATTACAAATAGGTAATGAAGACTACATTTTATCAAGATTTCTAAAGTTCAACCTAATAATTAGTTCATAAATTCTATAAATCAAGATTTCTAAAGTTCACAACCTAAAGTTCTAAAATCCTAAAATAATTCAAG
>NW_006239800.1:13941-14306 GCF_000226075.1 Solanum tuberosum
TAATTCAAGTTTTCTAAAGTTCACAACTTAAAGTTCTAAAATTCTACAATTATTCAAGATTTCTAACGTTTCATAACCTAAAGTTCCTACAAAAATTCAAGTTCTCTAAAATTCACAACTTGAATTTCTAATATTCTACTATAATTCAAGATTACTAACGTTTCACAACCTAAAGTTCTAAAATTCTACAAATATCCAAGTTCTCTAAAGTTCACAACTTAAAGTTCTAAAATCCCACAATAATTCAAGATTTCTAAAGTTCACAACCTAAAGTTCTAAAATCCTACAATAATTCAAGTTCTCTAAACTTCACAACTTAAAATTCTAGAATCCTACAAAGATTCAAGTTCTCTAAAATTCACAAC
>NW_006239800.1:14396-20617 GCF_000226075.1 Solanum tuberosum
AAGTTTACAACTTAAAGTTCTAAAATCCTACAAAAATTCAAGTTCTCTAAAGCTTACAACTTAAAGTTCTAAAATTCTACAATAATTCAAGATTTCTAACGATCACATCCTTATAAAGTTCTAAAATCCTACAAAAAATCAAGTTCTCTAAAGTTCACAACTTAAAGTTCTAAAATCCTACAATAATTCAAGATTTCTTAAGTTCACAACCTAAAATTCTAAAATCCTACAATTATTCAAGTTCTCTAAAGTTCACAATTTAAAGTTCTAAAATCCTACAAAAATTCAAGTTCTCTAAAATTCAACAATAATTCAAGATTTCTAACGTTTCACAACCTAAAGTTCTAAAATATTACAAAAATTCAAGTTCTCTAAAGTTCACAACTTAAAGTTCTAAAATCCTACAATAATTCAAGATTTCTAACGATCACATCCTTATAAAGTTCTAAAATCCTACAAAAAATCAAGTTCTCTAAAGTTCACAACTTAAAGTTCTAAAATCCTACAAAAATTCAAGTTCTAATTAAATTCAATAATTCCTATCCAATTTCTAAAATTATTTATATATAAACTTCTAATCTAAGAATTAATTAGTTATATTCAAGTTCCAAGTTCAAGTTCTAAATTCAAGTTCATATCTAGTTATATATAAACTTATAATCCAACAATTAGTTATATATTCAAGTTCTAATTCAAAAAAACCTCATCGATCAATATATATTCATGACATTCAAACATTCATCACTATTTAGTCATGACATTCAAATATTCATCTTATACACTTCAATTACTAATTTCTAACTTCAAAGTAACATTTTACTAACTAACAATATATCAATCAAATTTTAAAAAAAAATCTCAATTCACAATCAAATTATATATTCTCAAGTTCAAACTAGTCCTAAAATCAAAAAACCCTAATTCAGTCACTAATTACAATACCCAATTTAAAAGAAAACCCTAAAATAAAAAATCTCCAATTCTCTACCTAACTAACAATAATCAAATCAAATTAACAATAACACAACCCAACAAACTAAAAAAATAATATACTAACTAACAATCAACTATAATCACTAGAATTGAAAAAAAAACCTAAAACTAAACACCAACCTTAACAAAGAGGAGAGGCAGCGACGGGCGGTGACGGACAGCGACGGGCAAGGGTAGTGACGGCGGCGGCAGTGGAGGTTGAGGCGGCATCTGGTGGAGGGAGATCGATAGAGAAAAGGGAGAGAATAAGAGTGAAGAGAGAAGAGAGAGAGAAGAAAATAAGAAAATCCCAATCTGGGTCAAAGATATTTTAAGAAAAGCGACGGACAGCGTCTCTTTGTCCGTCACTTTTTTTTAAATAGTTGACCAAAATTTTGACCAAAAAAATGACGGACTAAGAGACGCTGTCCGTTGCCTTTCTTAAATGTTTGACCAGTCATGTTGACCAAAAAGCGACAGACTTAGAAATGCTGTTTGTCGCTCCTTTGAAAAAAAAATTAATCAATTAATTATTAATTATATATATATTTCGCGCAAAAATCTGTGAAAAGAAACGATGGACTATGAGATGCCGTCCGTCTCTTTTTGAAAAATAATTTAAAAAATAATTGGTTTTATTATAAAGCGACGAACAGCGTGGCAAATGGCGTCGCTCCCGTTGCTTTTCTGTCCGTCGTTTTTAGCAGTTTTTTAGTAGTGTGTATTGATGTCAGTTGACTTGCGTCTTCTTATGATGCAGACGCAGGTAACCAGGATCATCATCCAGCGCATCGTTGATTCTAGTTGAGCTCCAGAGTTTGTTGGTGAGCCTCCTTGCTTCTGCATGATCCCTTTTTATTGCTTTCAGTATTAGTTAGTTCATTAGGATGTCGTGGGTCTGTCCCGACATCCATCTCAGTTGTTTAGAGGCTTCATAGATAGGCAGTCAGACGTTAGTTTTTTAGTTTTTTCATTATCTTATGTTGAGACTTTAGTTTGCCTTAATGGCTAGTTGAATGTTCCTTTATAACATTCCAATTTATTTTATAGATGTATCTTTGTTGAGTTAAGTCTTCCGCTAAGTAAGTAAGTAAACAAGTAAGCCAGACCAAAGGTTCGCTTGGGGCCAGCAATGGTTCTCGAGTATCAGCCACGTTCGGCATGTAGGCTCGGGGCGTGACATAAATTTACTAAATTAAAATAAAATTTAAAATATTTAATTTAGATTTAAAATATATTTAAGCTCAAAAATAATGTAAAACTTTGAATTTGGTAAAAAATTATGTGTCTACCCATCACATGTACATTGTTCTTTCAATGTAAATTTTAAATGTTCTGCGCAATCATTTATAAAAATCAACGAATACTGTTGTTTGACATGTGCACAATTTAAATGCAAATTGTTGAAAGATTTTTTTTTAAAAACTAAGCAAATATTCATAAAAGCAAAATAATTATAAACATATACCCCTTTATATTCATACCACTTAATAATTACATTATATACTTCCCAAATAATTTCGTTTAATTGATACTAAATTAGTATCATATACTATATTAGTATCATTAAGGCTCATAATTTCACTTAATTGGTACTAAATCAGTGTGTGTGTGTATATATATATATATATATATATATATATATATAGTGTATGGGTATCATTAAGGTTTCTTGTTCATAAATTACTCGTTAGTCAATGATACTATAAGTCTAATAAATAATCTGAACAATAGGGTAGGCCGAACTAGGCTTTTCTTCCGCTGGCTCCTTCCTAGGCAGCAGTTGCGCAGCTTTCATGGCTGTTATGGCCACTATACGGCCTCCTTTCGAGGTAGTTTAACCCACCCCAAACCACCACATACGTTACTCTTTTCAATTCCAATACTCTAAATCCTGAACAATTTGCCCTAGTTAACTAAAAAACAATCGTAAAACCAATCGAAATAATTCATGGAGAACCTACTATCACATTTTCAATGGAGGAAAGGCAAGACTTTATGATAGAAGAGGGACTGCATCATGCAGTGGTGTTTAAATTATCCCATGTGCGCCAGATTCGAAGGTATTAAGGTCAATTTTACCGAATCTTGGTACCAAAGGCAATTGTTTAATTGACTTATTTGCTTTTGTTGAGGTTAATTTGATCAATATGAAAATTATGTACTAGCTTTATCTCGCTCAGTTGATTATCTTCTCTACAATGGAGAGGAGGACCAATAATATAGGGTTTTTCCATGGTCCATTGGATATATTTCTAAGGAGGAAACAACGTTAGCTGTGGTTTGGAATTCTTTACCGAACTTATCTCCAAATTATTTTGCAAAGAAGTCTTTGTTGTCTATAGCATCGGCAGTTGGGAAATCAATAACTATAGATAAAGCTACTCAAATCAAGTCAAGACCTAGCACGACTAGGGTCAAGGTTATACTTGATCTAAAGGAAAAACTTCCAAATCATATATGGTTGCAGTTTGTGGATGAAAAATCTGGCAAGCTGATCGAGGTTTTTCAGGAGATTGTATACGATAATCTACCTTTATATTGCAATTATTGTAAGCACCAAGGCCATGATGAAGATAGTTGTCATTCGATCTTGGAAAAAAATTCAAAATAACAAACAAATTAATGATACCATTGAAGTTGCTTTAAAAGGTACTATCGATAGTGAAAAGTATCAAGGTGATGCAAGAGAAATACTAAATGAAAAAAGAAGGATTGTAGATGTCGATCAAAGTAAAGCTACTTCTTTAGATCGACAATTGGTTGTTTCCACTTCTAAGCAAAGTCGTGCAGACTCAATGGATGTTGATACAAGTAATATTGATGTTCAAACAACTACCGAAAATAAAGATATTTTAGAGGTTTCAAATGATCAAGAGTTAGCTCTATGTCCTAAATCTGTAGAGATATTACAACAACAAAAAAGTGTGGATGTTACAGGTGATTGCAATAACCAATAGGCTGATACTAATGAGGTGCAATCAAAATAATTTGGGTTGAATTTGATGTCTATTTCAACTAAAAACGCAGGGAACACCAAGAATTGGGGTTGACGCGTCGCGAGTTGGTTCATGGCAGAAATTAATAGATTCTGGACAAAAACTAATGGATACATCTGACGGTGAAGATGCTGAAAATTCCGAGCAGCATATTTGCAAATTGAAAACAAGAATGCAACTAAAATCCGGACACTGATTGCACACAAAAATTCAACTAGTAGTTGATCTCTTTCCCCAACTAGTAGTTGAAATAATTTTCCATGTAATGGAAATGGTGCGACTGAAATTTTCATGACAGTGAGAAGAGACAAGATATTAGTAATGCCTCAAGATATCTATTATGTTCGAATAGATTTGATGCTTTTATTGAAGGCTAATGGAAAGCAAGTAAGATTAACAGAGAATGACAGCGATTTGATCCAAGAAAAGCAGATTTCACCGCCTGCTTTGAATAGAAAATTAAGCCCAAAAACTTCTGTATTTGTGCCTAAATTGTGATTGCAAAGAAGAACGAGTCAAGGGCCTTAGTGTCAAATACAATTGATTTGGGCGAGGATTCTCTTGATGAAGATGAGAAAGACAATATGTTGGACATATGCTTTGATAGAGTGGCTAGGGAAGATGATATATCACCTAGGCAATAAAGAAGTGAAAGCAACAATAGCAAAAAGAAGACACATAGAAGGCAACATAGTTGGGACGTATAAATGACTGAGGACTTTGTTCCTAGGCACCTACTGATGCGGCAGGCAAAGCAGAACCATTTGACAGTATCAATAGGTTCAACAAGATCCAATAAATCCGAAGGAAGCTATGAATTATCAAGTGTTGTTGGATATGTTTGAAGAAGTAAACAAGACAAAAATATTTCAAGTTACTTTTTGTAACATCTCGCAATTTGAAATAACTAGGAAGAAGCTAATAATTGGAAATAGTCATTTTTGAAAAGAATGAAAATCTGGAATTTGTTTAAGTTAGGAAAAGTTGAGTTTTGGTCAACTTTAAATGACCATAACTCCTATATCAGTATGAGTTAGGTGTAGTTCCATATATGGTTGGAAATCTCTTGGAATGATATTTCCAACGCCACCAAGTTTGCTCGATTCCGAGTTCGTATGAGTAAGTTATTCCTTTAGGAAGTTGGGTTGTTGGATTAAGGAAAGTCTAATCCGCGTTTTGGAAGGGTAAATTAGTCTTTTCCTTACCTAATTATTTTAATTCATTTTTAGGAGTTAATTGGGGTAAAACAAGATTTTTTTTTTCAGTTTAGAAAAGTTAGAGTTCACGCTAGGGCTTGGAGAAAAGAGAAAGGAGGAGAAAAGAGAAGAGAAATCAAGAATCGCCAAGAAACGTTCGAGCTTTGCGTGTGGATTTCGTCGGGGGTGATCCCTACAAGGTATGTGAGATCACATACCATTGGGTTAGTTCACCCACACGCCAATCATGTTTTAATTCAGTGAATTTAAGTCTTGAAAGTTTAGAAATTGAGTTCTTGATGAACATGGTTGAAGGTTGTTCTTGAATTGTTGTGGGTTGTGTTGATTGAGGTTTCTTGATGATTTGATTCATGTTTCCAGGTGTAATTTCAGTTTGAATCTATCATAAATTGAGGGTATAAAGGATTCTAAGTGTTTGGGGAAAGAACCATTAGAGTTTAGAAGGTTTAAAGATGAAAAATAGAGAAGAAAAGTCGTCAAACACCTGAGTATGGGGGTGGGGCGTCGCGCCAGCCAGCGCCCCCCAAAAGGGTCCCTGAATGTTCACCCTTGGGGTACCGCACCAGCCAGTGTGCCCCAGACCAGTCCCTGAATGTTGAGGGCTGGCGCCCCGCGCCTCTCAGAGCGCCAGGGATGCCAATTCTCCCCATTTGTTCCCCACCGTTTCGTACTTGTTCCCTAGCAATGTACCTATGTTTCTAAGTTGATTCCAAAACTCTAAGGTACGTCTAAACATCATGAAATCATTCATAAAAATGAGATCATGAACCTTGAATTCATAATCCAATTCAAGGAAAGTTAGGATCAAAGTCAAGAGAGGTTAAGAGTCAAGTCTAAAAGTTAAGAGCAAGTCCAAGCAAAGTTTTTAAAGTTTTCAAAAGTTTTTAACAAACGTTTTAACTTTGTTTTAAGACTTAAGTTTCAAGTTAAGCAAAGAGTAAAGAGTTGAGTTCATGTCTCAAAAGTTTATTAGGGAACTAGGTATTCCCAACGAAGTTTATAAATGTTTTCACATTTGAGCAAGAAAAGGGAA
>NW_006239800.1:20801-46069 GCF_000226075.1 Solanum tuberosum
TATGGGGATGCGAGTTCATATTAATTCAAGTCTCCATAAACCATGTAGCCATCATGGGTATTAATGGGTCATACTTTTCAGATGATCACATGGGTTAAGCTAGTGGATCCACTAAGTTAAGTAGGTTCTATATGATGGCAAAGTATAGGACCATTCTGGCAGCGTGTCAAAATACGTTGTATCACCAATTAGGCACATAGTGGTGGTTGTTGGTTAGAGAAACTCCTACCTAAACTATATTACTTTGTATATGAGTAAAGTTGAGTTTGTTATTGCATTTTATTTAGTGAACTAAGTTGCTTCTACTATTTTATAAAACTTTTCATATAATGCATGTGTTTCATTGCTTTATTCTGAGTTAAGTTTATTCATGAGTTGACAAGAGCCAAGGTAAGTGTTTCTTTCAGAATCTTTTCAAGCCTATGAATTGTTTAGCATTCCAACTCGCATACTCGTACATTCAATGTACTGATGCCAGTTGGCCTACATCGTCTTATGATGCAGACGCAGGTAACCAGGATCAACATCCAGCGCCCCGTTGATCCAGCTTGAGCATTCAGAGTCTGTTGGTGAGCCTCCTTGCATTCCGGAGGATTCCTTTATTTGCTTTCTAGTTTAATTCATTAGGATGTTGTGGGGTTTGTCCCAACATCCATCTCAGTTGTTTTAGAGGCTTCATAGACAGTCAGTTATTAGTTCTTTAGTTTTCTCATTTTATCTTATGTTAAGACTTGGGTTGCCATTTTGGCCAAGTTGAATGTTTAATTCTTCTAACATTCTAAGTTATGTTATTAAGCTATTTGAGTAAGTTCATTTGATCATTGTAATCATTCTTAGAGTCTTCCGCTGAGTTAAGTAAGCCAGACCAAGGGTTTGGTTGGGGACAACAATGGTTCTCGAGTGCCAGCCACATCCAGGGTGTAGGCTCGGGGAGTGACACTTTTGATGGTCAATCAACTTTTTTTAATTCATGTTTTTGTAATAGAAAGTTTTAGGCTGATAACTCAACATTCTTCTTGATTAACATATTTGTACATCACTTAAGAATCCTCATTTGTAATATCATCATTGAGTGTATTACAAACTCTATGGTGATCACAAAAGGAAAAATCACCCCACACATATATTTAAGGAGTAATATTACAAGTTTTAGATCTACTTTTAAAATATTACTACTTATAACATTTTAATTGCAAGTTATAATAGATCATTTTTTTATTTATAATTCAATTAATTCCACTTTATTAAATAATTAGCTTTTTATAATTATATTTTAATTAATAGGTGAGATAATAAAATTAAGGGTAAGAGAGAATCAATGGTAATTATATATTACACTTTTTAGGGATATTTTACCTTTCACACATAATATTACACATTTTTAGGGATTCTTTTACTGTTCACACATCAACCACCACCTCCACTAGCACGTTTCTTTCTGACTCACACGCCAAAATCAGTACCCCCACCCCCACGTTCAACCTTTACTCAAAATGGTAGATCTTTCTCTCTCACCATCATCATTCTTTTTCTTTGTACATCCAAAAGAAGAAATAGTAAATATTTCTCTCTCATCATCTTCAATTTTCTTCTTTGTACACTCAAAAGAAGGACAAATCTTCTAAACAATACAAAGAATCAAGAGTTTAGGTTAACAAAAAAACATGTCGAAGAATAAAAAACATAAGCATGCACTTGGAAAGAGTCCAGATTCGTTAGAAGGGGTTTCTAATGTTGAAATTGAGGCTTCATCTTTTAACATCTTGACTCAAATTCCGCCGACCAACAGGAATGCGAATCCAGCGATCAAGAGTGTTACCATTCCCAAGAAGAAACAAACCCCAGTAAAGTTGTATATGATCAATTTTTTTATATTTTTGACATGAAATTAATATACTATGTAGTTGGTATGATTTTTTTTTGTATTAATATGTTTGTGCATTGACATGAAGTTTGTATAAATCTGGTATGACTTTTCCACAATTGTATTTAAATTGTTTTCTGATTGAAGTTGGTGAAATGGAGATAAAAATTTATATGAAATTTATATGTATTTCTATCTTTTTGTGATTTGTTCATAATAATTAATTCATTTTCTTTCTCAAAATTATTTTTTTCTTCAATGTTGTTTCAGTGATTGTGGTATGTACACATATCTATTTGCTGAATATATTAGCAATGGAGTTTTTAATATGGGTCACATTGATATCGATGCAAAGTACCATCGTCAAAGGTACGCCACAATCCTATGGCAGTGTGGAAGAAGCAAGAAAGTTGATGGCGCAATTAGTGAGAGTGAAGTAACTGGAATTGTTGCTAGCAAATTTGATGGACCCCACATAGCAAAAGTACATGCTCCGGATACTACCTATTATCCTAAATCAAGACTATGAAAAAAAAAATTGAGATAGTTGATTGTAGCTTAGAATTTTAATTATTACATGTTTTTTAATTTTTAGATGATATATATTTGTTTTTGCTAAGTTTTTTACAACAATATATAATATGCACTATTTTACATTATCAGATTTATATCATACCAACTTCATACATTTTTATTTTTAGCCTGTCTTAAATTTTCAAGTTAGATACCAAGTGTATACAAATTGGATATTAGCATTAACCATATTTATATTGGATTCTTAGTTTTGAAAAACACATCATAAACATAGTAAAAATTGAAATATTTTGAGATTCCTTTTATAGGACAACGAGATACATAGTTACACTTATGTTTTTCAGATGGATATTAATTGAATACAATATTAACTTGTTTTAGGTTGGCTAATTTGGTTGAAATCTCAATTACATCTTAGTTTTTCTATTTTTTTTTCAGTTGGATACCAAATAGATACCAATTGGATACAACAATAACTAGTTTTAGGTTAGCTAATTTGGTTGAAATCTCAATTACTTTTTATTTTTTCTATTTTTCCAATGATATTTGGATACAAAATGAATATCAATTAGAAATTACATTAACTAGTCTTAGGTTGACTAATTCGATTGAAATCTCAATTAATTTTTTTAAAAATTTTCCAGTGGGATATCAGTTTGATATCAAGTGTATACCAATTGGATACAACATTAACTAGTTTTAGGTTGGCTAATTCGGTTGAAATATCAATTACATGTTTTTTCAATCAGTGGGACTTTAGTTGGATACCAAATGGATACCATTTTCATACTTAATTTTGACTTAATTTTTCCAATCGATACCAATTGCATATCAGCATTACCGAACTTTTCACTATACATTTAAAAAACACATAATACACAAAGGATTAAGTAGTACACATAATAAATATTTTGAAATTATAATTCATTAACTTAAAAGGCAAAATAAATCAAAACACGAGTTTGTCACAATTAAACAACCAAATAAAAATAAAAATAAATTATGACTTTTTCCAGCAGGGTAATTTGAATATGTCTTCATGTTGTGTCCCTCCCGACGACATATACTACACTTAATTTTAGACCTCTTGAATTTCACATCAGCTAGCCCTTCCAGCATTCAAGTTGTTATCTCCCTACAAACATGATAGAAAAGTGCAAATACATACGTTATATGAGTATACAAATTTCAAACCATTTTTATGCATACTTCCTATACCTATTCCATGTCAAAAGTCAACACTGATGCATACCAGATTCATGCCAAAAAGAATATCAAAATCATATCATTTCTAACTAGTAATTTTCTTTTATTAAATAAGCAGTACACCAAATTAATTTCATTATTATGCACAATTTCATACCAATATAATGCCAAAAATAAAAATTGAATCATACCAAATTTGTACCAAAACATTACCAGTTTCCATTCAAGTCTGATATAACTAGTATACCAGTTTCATACAGATTTTATGTCAATTTTTAAACTAGAGTCATACCAAAAACGATAAATGATTCATGCAAAGAATGAACAAATTTAATGTTCATATCAAAAACTAATAGTATAAATTAAAAAAATGCCACAATTAAAAGTATTATACAAAATCTATATCTAATCAGCATACATAAAAAAATGATATCAATATTTTTTTACCATAAACCTTAAATTAAAAAAAAAACATACTAATATTTATTCATGTTTCAAAAATTTATTATGTAATATGAACAAAAGAATGTTCATACAAAAAACGTCACAATTTAAATCTATTATATACAAACAAAATTTAAAAAAAATCTTTACAGTTTCATTGTTCTTATTATTTTTTTCGTTTGAATAACATAACAATACAAATAGTAAATCACAAAAAACACTAACATGAAGGATCCCATCTACCACCATGTTTTATTAATATTGATAAGAAGAGAGAATCTGATTTTTGCATTACTTTTAACTGATTGGGTAAAAAAAGGAAAACAAATTGAAAGAAAAAAAAATCGAGGGAGAGAGAAACGTTTGAAAATAAAAGAAAATCTGATTTTTGAATTAATTTTAACTGATTGAGTAAAAAAAGAAAATAAATATTCCTATTTTGTTTTGAATCTCCTAAATTTATGGCATTATTAATTATACTTATTGTATTCAAATTAATGACTATAAATTAATTATCCGTTTTTTTTCTTTTTATGATTTAAAAAAAATATTATTTTTACTATTATTTTAAAAATCTTTTTTTTTAATAAAATGTTACAATCTGAAATTTTTTATTGTTACAACTTGAAAGTTTTATTATACTATCATAACTTGAAAATATTAGTCTTATATATGTCATTTATAAAATTTTCACATCACAAAATACTTAGTTCTCTCTAGCTCTTATTTTCTTTATGCTTGTTAGGTAACAGAAATTAGGTATTTCATTAGGATTGGTAAGGTAAGGCCTATCCCCCCTTGCTTGTACTTATCCCTATTGATATTTTTTTATGTTTAATAAAATACCGCTAGACACTATCTAGTGGTAAATTTGCTTCTTTTTTTAAAAAAAGAAAAAGGACTAATAAATAATTTCTAAACAAGCTAAGAAACTTTAATGTACTACAACAATATACATATACTCTTATAGTATCATTGATTAATGAGTAATTTATGAAGAAGAAACCTTAATGAGACCAATACAGTATATATATATACTGATTTAATATTAGTTAAGCGGAATTATCAGCTTTAATGACACCAATACAATATATAATAGTGATTTAATATCAGTTAAGCGAAAATTATCAGCCTTAATGAATGAAGGTATGAGTTGTAATTTTTTTTTTGTGAGAATAAGTATTTCTTGAATTACTTTGAATTAGGGTATGAATATGTAATTATTTTGAGCATTATGGCTCATTTATATATATTATTTATTTTGTTTTTTTGGTGCTATGATACATCTATTTCGTCATTTTACTTTTAATTTTTTTTTATAATAGATTTGCACTTTAATTATCTAAAACATAATAATTGAAATGCATATTTCACTATAATACTTGTATTGATTGAGATATATTTCACTATAATACTCATATTAATTGAGATATAGATTAAGGAAAAATAATTTTGGGAAAGTGTAATTGTTATGTCGTAGTGATTTTACTTTCCTTGATTGAAAAATCACTTTAAAATATCTAAATACTTTCAAAATTATGTAAAAGTATTTTTAGACAGAATTGCCACTAATTAATACTAAAGAAATTACGAAAACTTTATTTTTAATGATTCTAACAAAAAAATCTTTAAAAAATTTAAAGAATGGATAAGGGTTCTTATTAATATTTGGTCAAGAAGGTTTAAGCACTTGAAACGTCAACTAATATGCGATTATTCGAAAGTTAACTAAAATCTATTTAACTAACTTAATTAATTGAAGAACTTCTTAAATTTTACAACTGAAATTAAAAGTTATTTTTGGACATTTACTTGAAAAGAAAAGCTCTTTTTAAGTTGCTTGAAAAAACACTTCTTTTTTAGGTGATTTGAAGGATGAAAGAAAACTATTTCACAATTTATTTATTTGCTTATTTGATTTCAAGTGAATTAAATAACTTCAAGCAAAAAATAGCTATCTTTCTCTTTCTATTCTTATTAAAATCTTGAACTAAATGATTAGTCTAATAATTCTCAAATATGGATTTTTAAAAACCCTTTCAATAAGTATGAAGGGAATATAATGAATTCCCCCAAGTTATCATTAAAGCGTGGAAATAAAGGATTATTATTTTTGATGTTTTGTTTGTCAAACCAATTTTTTAACCATTAACTTAATAATATTTCTTCAATTATTTAGGAAATAAACTAAGAGTAGGAATTCTAAGTTGTTTAGAATTTTTTTATTTGATATTTATTTATTTTATGTCTAGCTAAAATTAATTTGTCCTAATTCATATTGGAAAAGGTTTCCTGATTCAAATTTAATTTGGTTTGTTAATATTCTAAATATGGTATCTTTGTCACTTATCCTAATTTGTTTAGAACTTAATATTTGGTATTTATCGAATTTGTTTGTCCTTCTTCATATCGGAATTGGTTTGGTTAATTTCTTAGTATTATAAATAGGAAGTGAGATTGAAGGACAAAGAACAAATAAACTTCAGTTTTTTAGGGTTTGGTAGAGTTAAGCATTCTTTCTTCTGTGGCTTTGTTAGAGTTCAATTCCAGTGTATTAATTTTACTTAAGACATGGACCAATTGTACCTCTGCTCAAATCATTCCAGAAAGTCCTTCATTGGCAAGCTTTTTCCTAGTGTTAGACTACTAGTTCCTATTTAGTGGATAGTAAGTATTGCTTTTTCCAATCGACTAGTGAAGAGGAACAACGTGTGTTAGTTCTAATGGAAAAGTACATAATAATTAAGGAAGTTGGTAATGGTACATTTGGGAATGTGTGGCGAGCTTTGAATAAACAGACGGGTGAAGTGGTTGCAATTAAGAAAATGAAGAAGAATTATTATTCATGGGAAGAATGCATCAACTTGAGAGAAGTCAAGTCATTGAGGAGAATGAGCCATCCAAATATAGTTAAGCTCAAAGAAGTTATTAGAGAGAATGACATATTATACTTTGTGTTTGAATACATGGAGTGCAACTTATATAACCTTATGGAGAATAGGCCTCATCTTTTCTTAGAATCACAAGTCAGAAATTGGTGCTTCCAAATATTTCAAGGTCTTGCATCCATCCATCAACGAGGATACTTTCATCGCGATCTTAAGCCAGAGAACTTGTTGGTTTCAAAAGATCATACTATAAAAATTGCTGATTTTGGTCTAGCTAGGGAGATCAATTCTCAGCCCCCATATACTGAATATGTCTCAACACGCTGGTATCGTGCCCCTGAAGTTCTTTTACAATCACCAATATATGGTCCTGCTGTTGATATGTGGGCAATGGGTGCAATAATAGCTGAGTTATTAACTCTTCGTCCTCTATTCCCTGGTTTGAGTGAAGCAGATGAGATTTACAGAATATGCAGTGTTATAGGTACTCCATCAAAGAGTGAATGGGCTCATGGACACGAACTTGCTGGTGCTATCAACTACCAGTTTCCGCAGATCTGTGGTGTAACTCTGTCTAAAGTACTCCCATATGTTAGTGAGGATGCAATTAATCTAATAACTTGGCTTTGTTCGTGGGATCCTTGCAAGAGGCCAACAGCGGTGGAAGTTCTTCAGCACCGTTTCTTTCAGAGTTGCTTTTATGTACCTCCATCATTATGCTCTAACACTGCTGTTGCTCCCTCTGTTGGAATTAGGGCAAAACCCTTAGTATAAAGCAATTAACCTAAGCTCCTATATCAATGAAAAAGAGGAAGAATACAACAAGAAGAGAAGAAAAAGGATAGGAACATTTTTTTTTGTTTTTTGTAGTGATATTTGTTTTAGTTTAAAATAGTTTATGGGAATCATGGGAACTCTACAAAGGAAAAAATATGTAATTGATAATTTTTTGTTACAGCTATTAAATTGAATTTTTTTGACTAATATCATCCTGAAGTATAATTCAAACTTATTTAATCATCCCAAAATTTACAATAAACATCATTCTATTAACTTAGGTTAAGAGGGTAATAGCTGAAATAAATACATCCGTCAAGCACGACTTCCCCCAAATTTCATATACTGTTTTAATGATTGCAATAATTTTCGTGAACTCAGATTCAACATGTGATTTTTGGAAGTAGTCGATTGAACACAACTTCTTGCAACTGATGTGAAGCTGCTAATATACCTTAGAAGGTAATGAAACTTGGAAATTCATACACAACATACCTGCAATTTTCTTTCAGACATTTTATCAAATAGCTAAGGGGCATTTTAACAAATCCATAGCGTATCCTGATCATGGTTATTTCTACTTGTCCTTCGCAAATACAAAAGTTTTTTCAAGACGGCAAAGACAATGAGAGAATAAAACTAACATTCTAAATCGTCAACTATAGTAATGAATTAAGTACTGTTGGGACAAGAAAGAAGAGAGATTATGGAGTTAATTTTACCTTGTTCTCTGAGGCTCATCTGTACTTATACCTTGTAGGATTTGAGAAATGCCTGAGCCCGACTAGTAAAGAGATACGCACATATATATGACTAGTAACTATTGCTATGTATGTGTCCAAACACCTATGATGATGCCGCTGATATTTGTGGGAGTTGCGAGTGAAGAAAACTCAAAAGACAGAATATGTTTAGTGATTGATTTTTTTTGTCCGGTAAAGTTGTTGCCTTGTGACTAGGAGATCACCGGTTCGAGCTGTGAAAATAGTCTCTTGCAGAAATGTAGGTCAAGGCTGCATACAATTGACCCTTATGGTTCAACCCTTCTTTGGGTCCGCGCATAGCGGGAACTTGGTGCACTTGAATTTTACGGGAACCTTCTTCGGCGGAAAATTATATTATTTATATATGATTAAAATATTTTTTTTGTTATATACAGTAAATGTCAACCTCCTTCGGCTACTTCCTGGATCTATTTTTTCAGATTTTGAACCCCTTTATTAAAAATTCTGACTCTGCCACTGACTGCGACCCCAATTTTCTCGGAGATAGTCTGGTATGACTGCCTTTTTTAACTTTGTGTAAAGGTAGTGTCATTACCAGCTTTCACCTCGACAAATCCATCAGGCGAGTTTCACACTTAGTGTTGTAATGGGATATGAAATTAGGATTTTCATGTTGTTATTCCTATGACTCAACCACTCAGCCCTCCCTTTTGCAATCTCTCTAGTAAAGGGTAGAGGGGGGTATATTTTAATAAGTAAATTAACACCTCAAGTCGTGAAAGAATCATGTATGCCCCTCTATTTACTTGTCTTTACTTAATGGAATGGAAAATACTGGGAGTTGTACTATGGTACTCATTCAATTATAGTGATGAATAATGTCTTATGAACTTTAAATTGATCATTAAGGAGCATGCTTTGGTGTATGCTAAGCTTCAAGTTGTTCGTCATTGGCCTGTACCTTGCATGTTAAGCACTCTACCTTTTGATTTGTTTGGTTTTAAATTTTATCAACTAATTTGGCAATCTTTACAATTTAAATGTTATGCAGGTCGCAGTATTATGATAGATTTCACATTTTACTTTGTTTGGTTGAATTGCCTTCAAGTTTTGATCATACAAGTAATTGACAAATTGGCGAAAGTTCAAGGATCTCCAAAATGGAGTTTGGGATGGAGGGATGGCTTGAAGATGGTGAAAGAAAGATAGTTGCGTAATGTTGTCATTCAACTTTTTTTTCTCTACAAACAGCATCATAATAGGGAGCAAAAAGCTTTAAACAAGTAGGCGATTTGTCATTTTGTTGTGAGCAATATTCGCCTATACTCAAGTTACATGTATATACTTGGGGTGATAATACTGAGTAAAAGATGAAATACATGTCTATACTCTTTCTTTCGATCTTAGGAAGGGCGGACCCTGCCGATCATGAATATGATTTTCATCTTGCTCCTATGTTTAGTGAGTTTTTTCTCAATCTATTATAGTTATGTGTGATATTTCCCATGTTGTAGTAGTCTCTCAAGCTATATTATGAATCAACACGGCAGAAAGTTGTAGTGATTTCACGAGTGCTTTAACTTTCTTTGACATGTTCTTTTCAACACTTTGCTCTGAAGTTGAAAAAATGAAATACATGTCTATACTCTTTCTTTCGATCTTAGGAAGGGCGGACCCTGCCGATCATGAATATGATTTTCATCTTGCTCCTATGTTTAGTGAGTTTTTTCTCAATCTATTATAGTTATGTGTGATATTTCCCATGTTGTAGTAGTCTCTCAAGCTATATTATGAATCAACACGGCAGAAAGTTGTAGTGATTTCACGAGTGCTTTAACTTTCTTTGACATGTTCTTTTCAACACTTTGCTCTGAAGTTGAAAAAATGAAATACATGTCTATACTCTTTCTTTCGATCTTAGGAAGGGCGGACCCTGCCGATCATGAATATGATTTTCATCTTGCTCCTATGTTTAGTGAGTTTTTTCTCAATCTATTATAGTTATGTGTGATATTTCCCATGTTGTAGTAGTCTCTCAAGCTATATTATGAATCAACACGGCAGAAAGTTGTAGTGATTTCACGAGTGCTTTAACTTTCTTTGACATGTTCTTTTCAACACTTTGCTCTGAAGTTGAAAAAATGAAATACATGTCTATACTCTTTCTTTCGATCTTAGGAAGGGCGGACCCTGCCGATCATGAATATGATTTTCATCTTGCTCCTATGTTTAGTGAGTTTTTTCTCAATCTATTATAGTTATGTGTGATATTTCCCATGTTGTAGTAGTCTCTCAAGCTATATTATGAATCAACACGGCAGAAAGTTGTAGTGATTTCACGAGTGCTTTAACTTTCTTTGACATGTTCTTTTCAACACTTTGCTCTGAAGTTGAAAAAATGAAATACATGTCTATACTCTTTCTTTCGATCTTAGGAAGGGCGGACCCTGCCGATCATGAATATGATTTTCATCTTGCTCCTATGTTTAGTGAGTTTTTTCTCAATCTATTATAGTTATGTGTGATATTTCCCATGTTGTAGTAGTCTCTCAAGCTATATTATGAATCAACACGGCAGAAAGTTGTAGTGATTTCACGAGTGCTTTAACTTTCTTTGACATGTTCTTTTCAACACTTTGCTCTGAAGTTGAAAAAATGAAATACATGTCTATACTCTTTCTTTCGATCTTAGGAAGGGCGGACCCTGCCGATCATGAATATGATTTTCATCTTGCTCCTATGTTTAGTGAGTTTTTTCTCAATCTATTATAGTTATGTGTGATATTTCCCATGTTGTAGTAGTCTCTCAAGCTATATTATGAATCAACACGGCAGAAAGTTGTAGTGATTTCACGAGTGCTTTAACTTTCTTTGACATGTTCTTTTCAACACTTTGCTCTGAAGTTGAAAAAATGAAATACATGTCTATACTCTTTCTTTCGATCTTAGGAAGGGCGGACCCTGCCGATCATGAATATGATTTTCATCTTGCTCCAATGTTTAGTGAGTTTTTTCTCAATCTATTATAGTTATGTGTGATATTTCCCATGTTGTAGTAGTCTCTCAAGCTATATTATGAATCAACACGGCAGAAAGTTGTAGTGATTTCACGAGTGCTTTAACTTTCTTTGACATGTTCTTTTCAACACTTTGCTCTGAAGTAGAAAAAAATTACTGTGCAACATTGTTTCACGGCAGTGTAAAGACAAATGGAGTCAAAACAAGTTATTGTAAATACTACGGACAAGATTGTTATTTATATACCGTAGATACTTTGATGAATAAAAGAAAGACAACTATGCTTATGCTTGTGGATTTGCAAGTCAAGGTTGTTGTATCTTTTTATTTGTTTATTAAGATTATTTGGAGACAATTTTGATGAGTGAACAATGACAAAAAAAGTGTCTATGTTATTGTGATATATTATAATTCATTTGTATAAGGTTGATAAATAGAAATTCACATTAACTAAAATCATGATACAGGAAAGCAAGTGAGCATCTCAATCAGGCAAAGCAGTTCCTCTCTCAAGGTTATTCTTGATCTCCAAGGTGTATTTTCCAAAGGCACGCTCAATCTTTTTATTGAAGTGCTCGTTATGATCATTAATAGAGTCAATGTCTTTATCTTCATGGAACTTTCTCCTCCGACTAAATGATTGGTGCTTCTCGTCCCTGTCCTTGAGCTCCTTCACCATCCTCTCTATCTTGTCGTCTGATAATTTTGGTGCCTTTCCATACTGGAGACTAGAAGCTTCTCGGTCAGCTTCCTTCATTCTATTATACTCATCTACATCAACAGCAATATTCTTTGTCTGCTTCTTGTATGCATCGTATAGCGTCTTCTTATTAAAAACATCCCAGCCAACTGGAGCAGGCTCCTTCTCCCACTTGTTATACTTTGCCTCTGCAGAATCTTGTGTATCTAGCATATATGCCTTGCTCATATCTAACCCATTGGCATCCAACAAATTCCCAATTTTCTTCTTCCTCTCTTCAATCCATTTTTGCTTGGACATTCCCCTGCTAGACTCTGCAGGTGGAACTTCTGTTTTTTTCTTCTCTGCTACCATTGCAGATTGATTCGCTTTTCTTGCCTCGTTCATTTTTAACCTCAATTCAAATAACTTTTTCTTCCTCCCTGTGAGATTCACCGAATCTTCTCCCATATTATCCTCTCCATCATCATTGTGACTTTCAATACCATCTCTTTCATCAGGTGCGTCGGAACTCACATGAATACCAACTCTTCTTTCGTCACTCATGTTCTCAATTTCCGTATTAAGGAATAAAAGAATGAACGCAAAAGTCTTCTATTTATTTAACTATATAAAAATAGGTAATAAGACACCCCTATTTATAAGGTTAACTAACCAAATTAAATTAGGACTAGAAAATCTATTCCTATATGAATTAGGATAAAACAAATCCTAAATTATTTAGGATTTCTAGGTTTATTTCCTAAATAGTTTAGTCAATGTCTTTTCCCTTTATTGTTAGCTTAACATTATACTAATTTTTAGTTAATTTCCAATCATTTATAATTATATATTGTTATAATATAGAGCTTATTGCTAAATGAAATATGACTTGCTTACTGTATACTATAGAACATTCATGTGAGTTTTAATTAATTAAAACTATCGACAAAATTCTATTCACCATGAAGAAAGAAAAACATGTCTTTCCTTTTCTTTTTTTCTCCCAGTCAGTTGGTGCATATCTCGATTAATTTCTAAATATCAAATAACTCTATCGATCTAAACTAAAACAAATAGAAAGAAACCACCTAATTTAAAAATAAGTCAAAATCAAAAGCCGAATATTCCTTGCTTTTGATTTTTAATTTTTTAACTTATAAGTTATTTTTTATAAGTCTGTCCAAACGAAATATGACGCCAAATTTGAGCCACAGTAGCATGGGTTGAGGATGCATGCTCCAATAGATGTTGAGTTGAGAGTGAATGATCTTATAAAGGAAAGTACCAATACATGGAAATTGGATGATCTTGAGAATTATTTTTGTCCAAATGACTTCCATACAATAGTCTCTATACCTATTTCAACCACAGGCTCATCAAATAAGATTATTTCACACCATACCAAGTCTGGAAAGTATGAGGTTAAATCAGAATACCACTTAGCTAGGGAAATGATTAGATGTGAAAAAGTGAGTAATGAGAGCGCTCAATCTAGTAATCAGTCTTTCTCAAAAGAATTCTGGAACTTTTTATGGTCTATGATTTATTCGGAAATGTATTTTGAACATGTTACCGGTCAACCATATGATTTCTAGGAGAATGAGGCATATTTGTGGAGTGTGTAAGGGTTGTGGACTTGAGAGTGAAACGATTGATCACATGTTGTTTAGGTGTTCTAGTGCCCAATTAGTTTGGAATATTTGCCCTATTAATTGACCTAGTTTAGAAAATACTGTGGATTTTGCTAGATGGTGGAATGATCTTTTTACTAATGCTAAAAAATACCTTGATTCTATTGAGCTTATAAAATTAAGTATTTCTATTATGTGGCAAATTTGAAAGGCTAGAAATTCGAAGAGTTTCAATGGAGAAATTTCTGATCCTAATGATCTTGTTAACAAAACTCTTTTCGATTTCCATGAATATGAAAATAATTTGATTCCTCCATTTTCCCCTACAGTTATACCTGCTTGTAATGATGATAGAAATATAACTATGACACAAGATGGTATTGTTGTGTTTACAGATGCTAGTGTACATAAGGAAAAGACGACGACAAGCATTGATGTGGTGGCTATGGATAGCTATGGTAACTTGCTTCATGCATTTGGTACCCCAATTCAATATGTTGGGAAAGTTATCACTGCTGAAACAATTGCAATTCGTATGGCGCTGGAGAATGCTAGAGAAAAGGGATGGACAAAGGTGCAAATCTTATCAGATGCAAAAAATGTGGTGGATATGGTACTACAAAGAACTATAGTCTCATAGGAGATATAGACTACTTGTGAGGACATTTGGAACCTTATAAAGTGCTCTGAAGTGGTCAATGTGATGCATATTCCAAGGTCTTGGAATTTAGTAGCACATAATTTAGCAAAATTTTATATTTAGTTAGTACGCAAAGTTGTGTGCCTTTCTACTTTCCCTAGATGGATTGTAAGTGATGCTATTACATCTTTTAACTTTTTGAACCTTATTATGCATTAATATAACTAGCATGTTGGTTGTCAAAAAAAAAACAAATTGACCCCCAATCTGATTTAAATAAGATTGAAAAAGGGGACCAATTAAGCAGTCAATTAACTAATTTGCAATCTAATTAATTTTTGAGGGAATAAAAATGTACACTTGATCTAAATAGTATTTTTGGTAAAATAATTTTTCAAATATTTGTTATAAGCACAATCAAGATGAAACTTAAGTATTGAGCCTAGTTAATTTAATTACTCAATAAGAGAAATTTAAAAATCATAAGAGAAGAAAAATATATAATAACTCGTAGCTTGTTATGCAAGATCATTGCAATTTACTAGCTACTGCTCGAGAGTCGAGATGTAGAACTAATTTAATTTCAATTGGAATTAACATAAAAAATTTCAGTGTTAGAACTTTGAATGTTAATTATGCTGTCGCTTATAGTCAGTTTCATTATTTTAGGTCAGAATTTTAATATTTATTATTATTAAACTTAATAAATAAAATGACATATTATTTGGTACAATTCAATATATTTTTCATTACTTTTTAACAAATAGTAATAAACATATTGGATACGATTATAAACTTACACGAGCACACCCAGACCAAAGGCTTTTGCACAGAAAGAGAAGAAAGAAATGGGGAAACCGAAGGCAGTGATTGTTGGAGGCAGCATAGCAGGTATATGTTGTGCACATGCTCTCATCAGAGCTGGTTGGGATGTTGTCGTTATTGAGAAAACTCCACAACCTCCAACTGGTAGCCCCACTGGTGCTGGTCTTGGACTTGACACTTTCTCTCAGAAAATCATTCAATCTTGGATTCAACAACCCCAACTCCTTCAACAAACTACCTTGCCTCTTGTCGTCGATCAAGTAAGTTATAGAGTAGCTACTTTCCCCAGCTATGTTGGTTTTTTACTTCAAATTGAGATTTGGGGTTAAGGGAAGGGGAAGGGGAAGGGGAAATGGGGAGATGATTACAAGGTGGGGAATCGAAACCACACCAATAAGGTAAAAGTTCAGGCAGTTTGTGTTCTATTATTGTTGTTCCTTTTGTTGTTTCCTCTGTCTGCCTAATATGAGATATTGTTCCTTTTTTTTTTGGACCTAGTTCCACCAATATTAATTTCACAATTAGATTTTCATCCATCCTCATTGCTGAACTTTTAGTCAACTACAGAACCAGGAAACTGATGGAGAAACAAAAGTGAGCCGGACATTGGCAAGGGATGAACATTTTAATTTCAGAGCAGCTTATTGGGCTGATCTCCATAGCCTTTTGTATGGTGCACTACCGCTAGATATTGTTTTATGGGGTTATTTGTTTCTCTCCTTTTCCATGTATGATGACAAATCAAAAGTGGAAGTTGAAACTAAAGTTCTTGAAACGGGCATTACAATCAACATTGTTGCTGATTTGCTTATTGCTGCTGATGGTTGTCTGTCTTCAATCAGACAACGTTTCCTTCCTGACCTTAAGCTGAGGTTAGTATATAAAGTCAATTAATTTTCTTCTTTCCCCTTTTCTAATCGATGAAATGCATCAGTTTGGTGTTTTTAGTGACCCCTATTTTCTGTTAGATATTCAGGGTACTGTGCGTGGAGAGGGGTTCTTGATTTTTCCAATAAGAAGCACTCAGAAGCCATCAGCAACCTTAAGAAAGTGTATCCAGATCTTGGGAAATGCTTGTACTTTGACCTGAGCTCTGGAACTCATAGTGTATTTTATGAATTATTGAACCATAGGTTCAATTGGATATGGTACATTAATCAGCCCGAACCAAACCTCAAGGTAATAAGCTTGTCAAATCCAGTGATATGGTTATTAAAGTAATGTCTATCCTGAATGATCGTTAACGTTAACCCTGATAAGAAAGGAGAATTGTGGGTTGTGATAAGCTGAAGACCAATGTAAAAGAGTCAATTACCTTTTTCATTTCATTTTATGTGGCATAGTTTGAGTGGACACAGTGTTTAATAAAGAAAAGCTTAACTTTTGAAACTTGCATTGTAAACATGCCATAATATTAAATGAGATGTTAAGTTATTGTTTCCAAATTTAGAAAGTTTCTATTCTTTTGGAATGGATTAAAAAGGACATGCTGCCAGTGGAATGAAGGGAGTATTATGTATCTCTTATTTAGTGAGCGTTGGAACAATATGGACCTGAATAAAACAATGTGATATAGAGAGGATTCATATAGCTAATACCAATAGATTCAAAATTGATTTATAGTTGATTGATTTAAAGTGGATTTAGAACTGTTATTTATCGTGAATGGATCAACATATAGTTCCATCAGATCAGATAATAATTAGAGATTTGGAGAGTGGATGGACAGATCATTTTCTAAACCACATATCTGATATACAATTAATGATGTAAGTTCAACACATTTCGAGTGTTACCTAGAGGAGTAGACTGGGGGACTTTGGTACCATTACTTTATGCCTGTTTTTCCAGATCAGTATCTTGATTATTGTCTGTTTATATTGAAAGTATTAATTCTGAAAACCAATAGTTTGTTATGCAATCCAGGGGAATTCTGTGACAATGAAGGTTAGCGAAAACTTGGTTCAAAACATGCATGAAGAAGCTGAGAAGACTTGGGTTCCTGAATTGGTCAGGGTAATTAAAGAAATTAAGGAGCCTTTCCTAAATGTGATATATGATTGTGATCCTCTGGAGCAGATTTTTTGGGACAAAGTGGTGTTGATTGGAGATGCAGCTCATCCTACTACTCCTCATGGTGTAAGAAGTACAAACATGTCGATATTGGATGCAGCTGTTTTAGGCAAATGCTTAGAGAAGTGGCAAGTGGAAAATCTGAACTCTGCTCTTGAAGAATACCAGTCTATTAGGCTGCCAGTAAATACGAAGCAGGTTCTATATTCAAGAAGACTAGGTCGCATTAAACAAGGTTTATCACTTTCAGATCATCCGTCCTTTGATCTAAAAGCTGCAAGTCCAGAAGATTGTGAAGAGCTTCAGCAGAAAAACATGCCTCATTTCTACGATTTTCCTTCGATATTGAAGTAATGTCACTGGTTTTTATACTGGCCTGGTTATTAAAGCATTGTTGGATGCATAATTGAGACGAGCATTTTGTGTATATGCCCATCTCGCGAATGACTGTATTCTGGTGCACCAACATATAGCAGGCCAGTGTTATTGTTGTTGTATCTGTATACAATTCATGACTTCATGAATGTAGTATAGTGAAAATAAAGTTAATATTTGCCAGTACATAAATTTCCTTGACACAGAGCAGGTTTTCTGACAAAGTGGTGTTGGCTGAAAATGCAGCTCATCCTATACTCATGGTTCGAGAAGTACAAACATGTCTATATTGGATGTTACAGTTTAACTTTTGGGCAGATCTTGCATTTGTATATGTAAGAAAAAAGACTTGGGAACCCATTAACAGAGTGTTTTGTTGCTTCAGTGGCAGAAAGGGAACCTTTTAAGCTTTGCTTCCCTCTTGTGACTTCAAATTCTGAATTCGCCTCTTTCAGAGTATATGTCCCTTCGGTTGCCAATTACTTCAAAGCAAGTTCTATATTCAAGGTTTATCACATTCAAAATGAGATTATAAATAAATGTACAATCACTTTAATAATATAAGATTTTGAATAAGACAAGCATATTAATTAGGTCGTGAGTGCAACAGTAGCTACTACCTATCATTAGGTCTTATTTTTTGATGATCGTGATGTTCAAACCAACTTTTCACACACCTCGACCAATTTCACAGAATAGCCATCACCTTTCACCACCAACATGTACCAGATAACTCTATCCACCAAGACAAGAACATATGAAAAGAAGTCACCTAATTTTGTCTTTGTTGAAATTTGAACCTGAGACCTCATAAATCTCAACCCACTTCATTAATCACTAGGCCACACCATTGGGTGCATTCAGTATGATCTCTAGTCAAGAGGGATTAGGGATTCCACTTTTGTTTGCTTAATAACCAACTTTGACATTTGGGGCTATGAGAATATGAGGAAATTCCAGTCGCCAAGCCTACTGTGAAGAATAACAAATATGTAAGGGCAAATGCAGTACTCCATTTGAAAACCAAATTTGCATTCATTCAGGCAGGAGCTTATTAACTTTCAGCGGCTATCCGCGTACAAACAATATTCTTTTGCTGAGAATAAGTACAAGCAGCACTCTCCAGGAAAAAAATATAACTATAAGTTCATGTTTCTTCAGTTCTAGTGAAGTAATAATACAACAGTGTAAATGACACATCGGTTGCAGGTCAGACATGGCCTAGCTTATGTCGATTTCATTTATGTGAATGCAGTGGGAGAACCAAGAACCTCTTCAATTAATACTCCTACAAAAACAATAAACTATTGGCAAGAGAGAAAATACAGCTTCCAAATGGCAGTGCAAAGAAAGCAGATGTACGCGATCATGCTGTTTTAGAAGGCCATGTTGCTTGAGCTGACATGATTATTCCCACAATCACTCCAAACAATCCCAGTGCACTACCAAAAATCTCAATCACAAGAATCTTGACGAAAAGGGTGGAATTTTGTGCATCTGACAATGCGCAACTGCTACCAATAATCCCTACGCAGAGCCTGTTTATAGGAATATATTTAGGAAGATGGTCAAGTGAAACAGAAGAAAGCTCTGTATGCAAACAAGTTTCTTTAATAAGAAAAAGTTACAAACCCGCAAACAAGGTTGGCAAAGCCCACAATAATTCCAGAGGCAAATATTGCATATCCTGCTCGAAGGGACTCCGCTGCATATATCTTGGATGCTGGGACACTCTCTAATTTAGTTTGCAGAATAATTGCCACAATAACACCATAGATAGCAACGGCTTCACAGAAAATCACACTACAAGAAGTAAAGATAAGTTAGCCTTTTGTTTCAGTATGAAAAGGACAAGTCACATGTATCCAATAACCATAAGTTTGTTTCAATCCTTTGGAACAAGTATTAAACAGTGAGTCGGGCAATAGAGTATGTTGAGAATGCGAACATAATACTGCTGCCCATGACACAAATGTGACACAGATATCCCAAGACAGTAAGTATTGACATAACACAGTTGAACACTATGCTGCCACCTCATTGTATAGTTTAGTCCCTAAGGGCTAAGGGTTGTCGGATTTGTAGTTCAGGTAGAATATTGGAAAATAACTATTATAACCAAGAACTTTGGTCCAAATTTGTGTTCCTGATAAATCATTTAGTATTGAAAGGAAATAATCCTGAATATAGTGGACCTAGAAAAAACTTCCCATGGTCGACCCCTACTAACTTGAGATTGAGGTTGGTTAATTGATTGACTGATTCAATTAACTTTTTGAACTTGGGAGTGACAAGGGAATTCAAATTCCATCTTCATGATAATTCAATACCTTGGAGTGGGGGGCATCGGATGACATTTATCCCAAAGCATCAATGGTTGGTTTTACCCTTTGCTCATCTCTCTCTCCACACCCTAACACACATTACTCTTTATATTTTTTAAATCCATCTTTACATCTTTATCCTACTCTAATAAAACTATTGTTTTATTGTTCCTAATTTTCTTAGTCATATCACAATTTTGTTTAATAGCTTATTTTGCAAAAAAATTTCTTGCTTAATTCTAGTGACATATTTGACACAAAACTTAAATCATATCTCTAATCCGTCCTATACAGAACATATCAACGCAGCAAATATTAAAATCAATGACAATCTCACTAACAAAATGCTTCCACTGTAATTCAGCACTATTACAATTCCACCATATACTGTTCCAACCCCTGGAAAATTCCCAGCTCAAATAACACGACAAACTAAGAGATCTGTAGAGCCTCTACATCCAGGTAGCTGATTCCGTCTTTCCGAGGAAGTCAAGGAGAAGCTTGAGTTTGAATTTCTCTCTTTATCAAATACATGTGAAAGAGAGATATCAATCCCTTTGGAAGGTATGCTAATCTCGTGGAGGTATGTGAAGATACTTGCATATAATGACACTTACGCATAGTCCTCTTGTGTTTTTTTGATGTTTTGTTACAAGGGTATCATAAAATTTAACAGAACAGTAGGGTGGTTGGAATTTCTGGAAAAGAGAACAATGAACTCATATTCGCACTAGAGAACACAAGATTTTATGGGTATACTACTTGTGTACAGGAATTTTCCCAAATTATTAGAACTATTTACCTTATCAAAGAAAAAACACGTGATTCTTTTCCTTTTCTCTTTTTCTGGATAGAGAGTGGAGGGAACAACTTCGGGACAGAGTGAAGTGAAAGATGGGAAATGTAACTTTAGTAAACCAGGAAAAGAAGACTAAAATGGCCAATAACTAGGCAAGCACATAGGAAATTTGGGTTATGGAGAGACGGGGTGGTGCTAAATCTACAACTAAAGTAGTTAGCTGGAGATCAGCAGTCCTTAGGGTGCTCTTCAACCAGTGTACATGTGTAAAATCTGACAGGATAAACAAAGAGTACGAATCTGGTACATGTAAAGACACTATATAACACTCCAACGAATATGAATAATATTTTTATTGTTATGAAATCTGAATACAACTTCTATATAAGTAATATACAGAAGTTTTATTCAGATTTCATAGAACAAGTAGTGAAATTTGGAACTTGACTAGGTAACTATATGTTTATTGAGTCTTAAGAGCTTAGTAGTTATGATATTTGGTAACTCATAACTTTGCTAGGGAAATAGGATACAAATGTTGGAGGATCTTGTTGTTTAGTCAGGTCATATACTACTGGTCGCATCTTTGGGTGCTTGTTTATTTCCCAAGACTTGTCTCACAAGGTGCAAAATTCCTATGTACATGATTCCTACCCAAGACTTGGTTGTTTTTTAGTTTATTACCCAAGACTTGTTTCACAATAAATATTTTCCCTTCATAAGAAAAAATGGGTGCATAATGGCTTCTTTGTCATGTTAATGTTATTAAAACTTGGATCACAATGACAAATCATCAAACATACAAGTACATATACTGAACATACATATATATATAGAGAGAGAGAGAGGCTTGTGCATTTCAAGAATACCTGATACGTTTAGTGAGAATAAGGTATGATTAAATTTAAATTTGTAATCTGTTTCCTAGATAATTAGTTTGTATAGCTATTCATATAGCTTAAAATTGGCGTATACAGTTGGTTCCTACTGTGTTATTTATATAAACTGGTTAATGCATTTTACCCTATCGAGAGCGTTTGATTTCAATCTGCTGCATATGGTACCTTAACAGAATCATTTTGAGCTTCTAAGACACCAACAATTAAGGCATTCTTCATCTGAAGATAAATATGGAATACAAGAGACAACTTGCAGAGGGCTGAACTATATATCAACAGGGCAGACCTATGTAGGCGGGGTTCAGCTAATCCCTTCTTCCAAGAGAATTTCACTGTTTATATATGGGTAATTACATTCCAAAAAATAAAACTATTTATATGATTATATGCACATCTTATTAAATCCCTTCACTATGAGGTCTAGCACAATTTCACTGTCTTTTATTGAACTACTTTAGTGAATTCCTGTGTCCATCCATGTTAATATCAAGCTAGTATTTTCTTAAAGAACAAGCCTAAAACTGCAAAAAGCTCTACTAAGTCGAATGCAACATATCAAGATTCACAAGGATAATCTTTATATTCCCTATGTTTCAACTTGTTTGTCTTACCTCCCTTTTTTAGTTGTTCCAAAAAGAATCTCTTTTTTTAACAACTCTTTAATTCTAACTTTCTATGAGGCACATTTAAGACTATAAGTTTAAAGAGCATTTTGATACATTCTACATATCTTTAATATAAGACCACAAGATTCAAAAATTTTCTTTATTTTCTTAAACTCTATGTCAGAGTCAAAACCACACAAACAAATTGAAACGGATAGAGTAAATCAAATGCAACATTTCAGGATTCACAAGGATAGTCACAGGACAAAACGGGGAAAAGTGTAATATTCTGAAATTACCTAATGAGATTCTTGGAGGTGATGCGAGGAGCTTTGATTGCAGCACCAATCAGACTACTTCCAGTAATGTAAATCCCCCTATACCATAACAAAATCAAAAACTTGTAATCAGATTTGAGTACCCTTTAACAACAACAACATTAAAAATTAATCTTTTCACAAAAATATGACTACCAAGCGGCACCAAGAACAGAGACACCAATAGCAATGGCAATTCCGACAGCAGAGAAAGTGTAAGGTGAGATCTGAATCATAGCTCTGGACCACGAACTTGATGCTCCCATAACCGCCATTGTGGAAGCTGCTGACATTGTGAAATCTGATTTGCTAACAATTTTCTCCTTTCTCGATCTTGAGATTTCTTCAGTTTGGGCGAGAGAGAGAGAGAGAGAGGAGGGTTGAAGAGAAGACAATATTGTGTTGTTGATAACACGTGAGAAGAGCTAGGAAGGACACACTCAACAAATTAGAATTATTCAAAAAAAAAATTATTCAGAATATTTTTTCACTTTATTTGAAAATGATCATAAAAATCTCAAATTCATATTTTAAGTAGGCATTTGGACATGGGATTTCATATTCCAATATGAAATCATGAGATAAAATCAACGTTTGAACATGTAATTTCACTGATTTCAAATAAAAAAATCTCCAAAAACTATGATTAGGAAATTTCAAATCATGATTTGAGATTTTTCAAATACAAGAATTGATCTGTAAGTTTATATTTTGTAAAAATATTCATACATTTATATCTGCTAACCATTTATTTCATTTATAAATAAATTTATAATTCATATCATTACTTTTTAAACCATTTATATCTCATACAACGATTAACATGGAATTTATTATTACTTCAAATTAATTCCTTTTACCATTTATATTCACCTAATTCATTATTTTTGGTCAAATTTATTTACCAACCAAATTGACCAACAAATGGCTCAAAGTAACAATGTTGGTTTGTATTCTCAATCATATGATCAAGAAATGCAAGTTTAACATGAGAAGATAATTTGTACTCTGTAGGGAGATAATATTAAAGATTAGTAAACTACAACGTATGTTCAATTTTTTTTTTATTGAATTGAAGTTTGATTAATGAATGTTGTATTTTATTTAGAATAGTTTTTTGTGATAGTGTATTATACAAATTTATAAACTTTTGCTTATTTGGTAAGATTGTATGAGAATTAGGACAATTTTAATAGTTTTACAACTTATGAGTTTTTTTATATAGTTTTTATGTTTATGAGAAACATACAACATTAAAAGTCCAAATGGCATGTACAAACAAAACTTCAACTTCATCTCGTGATTTCGTCTCATGATTTCATATCGCATGATCAAACGGACCCTAAAATTTGGGAAAATGCTCAAACATGTCATCAGACTTTGATAAAAGGTTCATCCATGCCATCCGTTAAAAGTTTGGCTCATTTATGTCATTTCCGTTTGAAAAATGTTCACTCATGCCATTATTTGTTAACTAAAAACAGTTTCGATTTTGCAAATTCATTTTTTACATGTGGTCAATTATGATTCGGTCACATCATTAATTAAATCATTTTCTTAAAAGGAAAAAGGCTAAAATATGACTTAGAACTTTGAGAAAAGCTGATTTATTTCATTCGTTAAAAGTTTGACTTATCTATATCAATCCAATTAATAAAATGACATAAATAAGCATCTTTTTCAGATAGAAATGTCATAGATAAACTAAACTTTTAATGAATTGTATAAATGAGCAATTTCTCAAAAAAAATCTTTTGAATTTACAAAAATATGTCACTTATAACAAATTTTTCAATTTTTTTTTTGTTTTTGAATATGTATATCAGTATACATAATTCGAAACATAAATACTATTTCAAATAATCTTTACCATAAGTAAGCCGTCAAAATGGGCAGCCCATGGGGCCGGCCAACCCAACTCAACTCGTTATTGGGGTAAAGTTGGGATGGATTTTTCAAGCCCATTTAAAACTAACGCTTGTAAGTCTGACCCATATAAGTCCTTGGCCCTTGAGGTTTGATCGGAGTCGAGCCGGGGTCAGCCCATGAGTCAAAACTATTTATTTAAGGGAAAATTAGCAAACTAGTCAAAAAGTATAACTTAATTAGTAAAAACCTCCATACTTCATAAATATTAGTAAAAATGTCAAAATGTCATTATTTTAGAAAAGCTTGTGTATCCTAATTTACTTTCTATTTTATCTTACCTTAATTACACATTTCCCAATTAATCCTCTATCATATGTTTAAAATAAAGGGAATATTTTCTCTCTCTCATATTTTCATCTATTTTTTTTTTTGCAACATATTTACATCTTCCAATTCTTCTCCATTTCAAAATCCGCCCCTCTTCCTCTCTTTTTTTTTTCCAGAAATTGAAAAATATATTTATAAAGATATTCACACAATCCCTTTTATTGAGGTATGCATCTTTATTCGTTTTTTAAGATTTATTTTATGATTTTATTTTTGTTTAAAATTGTTGTCTGTAGTTGAAATCACGTTTAGGATTTGATAAACTCTAAATCACGCTCCAATGGCAGAATCTAAGAGAATTACTAGAGGTATCCAACTTAATCAACAATTTTCTATTTCAATATCACAATTTTCTACTTAGAACACAAATGACGACAATTTTGTAT
>NW_006239800.1:46092-46387 GCF_000226075.1 Solanum tuberosum
TGTATTTCTTTTTATTATGTTTTCATCATAATTGTATATCAACAACTTTTGTATTTTATGTGCTCACTTTACCATTCAAATTAAAATTGAATATCATATTGTGGTGCGTATTTTACTGTGATCATTCTGTATTTAACTCACTTCGTATTCAGAAAAGTTTGTATTTTTTTTTTTGTGTTCATCATAATGACATACCAACAAAGTCAATTTTGTATTTCAATTGATGTGAGTATTTATTGTGCTCATTTCGTATTTCAATCTCAATTTCAATGACAACAAGTCTGTATTTCTTTTT
>NW_006239800.1:46908-55373 GCF_000226075.1 Solanum tuberosum
AAAATTAATATGAATACAATTTTTGCAACCTTCTTCTCCATCCTCTCATTCTTTGCAACCTTCTTCTCTGATTCTCTCTTCTTTTTTTTCTTCTTCTTCACGAAAGTCGATTTTGGTTCTAAATCTGATCCGTTGAAGCCATGGTTGGATATAAAAAAACGCGATTTAATCAAATTTCATTTCAACAGAAATTGAGTATTATCAATGAAAATTTAAAAATCGATACTAGAAAATTTGATGAACAAGTGGGATGAGTTCTTTGTGTTTGTTTTTTTGAATTTGTATTTAGTTTTGAATTTTTGTAACTGATGAGACTTTTAAGCAATTGTTCCTTTTTAAAAAAAATTTCTCCCCTAAATTTCTCCTTTCTATTATGTAATAATTGTATTCTTTAAATAAAACAAATAATAAAAACTTAAATAAGATACATATTAAACTAAAATTCTGACATTTTTACTAAATATTGAAAGTATTGACAATGAGTCCTATTAAATGTTAAAATATTGACATTTTGAAAAAAAATTCTTTATTTAATGGGTAACTTACAACAATCTCAATATAAGCTAATTACTTAAATGCACTTTACGTTGTAATATTACGAATCTTATCAGATTTTGGTATATCCGGATACATGTATCATGGGATACATAAACTTAAAATTAGGTGAATTTGTTCTGAATACACTCTATCCAAGTGGATTCAGATGTATCTAGAATATATAAACAAATTCTGCGCCCTCGCCTTCCTCCCATCCCACTCGCCACTCTCTTGTCTCTCTCGCATAACTGAGATACATCACACCAGATACATGTATCTCGCGTATCTAGTATCCTTGATACATGCTAATCACACTAGATTTTTTGCTAGTGTTATTAAACAACATCATTGTTTGTTATATTTAATTTGAAAATTTTCTCATATTTTGAAGTTATAGAATTTTAAGTTTGAAAAGAAAATATATGGAAAAAAAAGAAGAGCTAAGTCTGCCCTAGCCCTCGACCCTTCTAGGGTTGGGTTGGATTGAGCATTTTCAGGCCCTTCCAAATGAAGGGCTGACCTGCCCTAGCCCATCTAATTCCGTTGCCCCGCAAGGCTTGGATCGGATGGGACTGAGCCGACCTTTTTTAACAACTTTAACCGGAAGTATAAACAAATATAACTGTATCTAATATTTAAATTCAACTTCATAAATCCAAAAAAAATAAAAATTTAAAAAGGTAACCAAGTGCCTACTAAACGAAAAGAGATCTTGAAAGGGATACTGACAGTCAACAGACATGTGGAAATATTTTTTTTGTTTGGAAATTTAACAAAAAAATTAGAAGGAAAAAAAAATGTAATGGCCGCAATATCAATTAGCTCGATAATAGTAACAATAATACAGTCCAACAAAAGATAATAATAATAATAAAAAAATAAAAAAATAAAAAATAAAAATAATAATAATAATAATAATAATATGAGAGGAACTAAATATGATGCCCAATGAATTAGTTATTTAGTTAGTCGTTAATAAGTTACCAAATTAATTTTTAATTACAGAATTAACGTGTCTATTTTATTAGTTATTTAGTTAGTTGGTAATAAGTTACCAAATTGATTTTTAATTACAAAATTAACGTGTCTACTTTATTAAATAAGTTACCAAATTAATCAGGAGGTTTTTCCTATATAGATTAGATTTTTTTGTTAACTTTGCAAAGAAATTTAGAAACTGTGACTCTGTGAGCATAGGACTAGGAAAAATACAGGGAAAATGCATAAGTACCCCCCAGCCTATGCCCAAAATTTCTGAGACACACCTAACATTTACTAAGGTCGTATTACCTCCCGAACTTATTTTTTAATTACTTTTCTACCCCTTTTTGGCCTACGTGGCACTATCAACCAGATAGGTTGAAAGCTTTGTTCAACACGCGCTAGTCCCCACATTTTTAGCTTTCTAAAAAGACAAGCTATCGATCCAAAAGTAGCTTTTACACTTCCCAAAATTTCAAAAAGCTATCAGTTTACGTTTTTCAAGTTTAACTTTACCAAAAGGAAGAGAAAGGAACAAGGGAAAGAACAATTATCTTTAAAAAATTGATTTCAGAAATTTGATTTTCAAACTCATAATTGATTTTCTTTGTTGGATTTTGGTACTTAGTGTTCGATTTCAGTCGTGCATGTGTGGGTTGATTTCAGTCGTGCATCTGTGGGTCGATTTCATTCTTCTAAGTCATCAAGAATCTTATTGCAAATGCAGACGTCTTGGTCAAATCGCAATCCTAACATTTATATATAAAAATTGTGAAAGAAATTTAAAATCTGAACTAATAATCGACATAAAAAGGTGTAAATATAAAAAATATATTAAAATTTTACTTTACCTTTTCGAAGCAAGGAGCAATTTAACTTGAATGATAATGGAGGTTTTTTTTTCAAAAGATGAAGAACACTGATAAAGAAGAAGAGAACTGAGTTAATGTTTTTTTTTTCCAGTTTATTTTAACACGTGACCAATTTTTATTGGTCAGTGTTGTCTAAAAACTGCACCCACACGCCTAACATATGTGAAGGCATAGACTCAGCGACATAGGCCAAAAAGGGATAGAAAATTAATTAAAAAATAAGTTCGGGGTAATAGGACCTTAGTATAGGTTGAGTGTGTCTCTGAGATTTTGGGTATATACTAGGGATACTTATGCATTTTCCCAAAAATACAATGGTGGAAGAACACGAAATTGAAGAAGGAGAAATATATGATGATTTAGTTTACAGTTATAGTGATCTGAAATTTCCAATGGAAGATGACGAAGTTGAAGAACGAGAAATATATGATGATTCTCATATTGATGCTAAGATTCAAACTGTTTTGGGCGATCATATGAAAGATTTTGAAGGAGTTGTTTCTGCTGAGAATTTGAGGACAAAATTTGGTGTTTATGGTTCGTTTTTGGCGAGTGATCAACTTGTAATTCAACCACAGATATCTCAAAAACTCCTTATTTCTTCTAACAAACCCATTAGGATTAGGATTAAGGTTAGGGTTAGTTCTTCTGATAATACTGCTGCCCCGAAGAGTAGTGATTTACACACTGCTTCACACTGCCCGGAACTGACAACTTCTGGGGATAAGCCACCAGTTGCTCCATTCATTATACAAGGAGATTCGATTCGTTGTTCAAAGGGTACTTCAATTTATGTAAAAGCACATAACGGAAGGGAAGTTTCGGTTGTTGAGAATGTAAAGTATACAATAAAGTTAGTTAGCAGTGTACAGTAAAGTTAGTTATGAACAGTAGAGTTAGTTAAAAGATCTGTTAGTTAGAGCTAGTTAAGGGTCAAGTTGTTGATTAGTTAATTCATGCAATGCTAGTTGCTTAGTGATTGTGTATATATACAGATACATTGTAATACTCATTTTCTCAATTCACATTTTATAAAACACAATTCTCTTCCCTAAATCTCTGTTTCTCTCTAATCGAAGTTGACCTCCATTAATGGAGGAATCGAGCTGGTTCATGGTGTTGGTTTTGTCATCGGTAAAGAAAAGAAAATCGAGGGAACATGACTATTTAGGTAATGAATTGGGTGAAAGTGATGCCAATGCTTTTGAGAGTAAATACAGGAAACAGAAGAAGTCGAAGGTGATTCAGACTGAAAAAATGAAGTCCAGTAGAAGCAAGGGTGAAGGGAAATCAACAAGGAGAGATACAGGAATCAAGGATTCTGCTCCTATAGAAAGAGAACAGCAGACAAACAAGTCTGAAGCAGAATGTGGCATGATGCGCAAACCAGTTTACAAGAAGGCCATTGGATATGGGAAGGTTGCGAGGGCCTACATTGCATATTGGTAGAGGAATTACTGTATTAGCAGTCAATAATTTAAATATAATTTCAATAATATGATCAAACCAACACAAAAGATGGAGACAACATGAATTGTGGTGCACTGGTGTAAGTGTTTCACCCTTAACCAGAGGTCTCGGGTTCGAGTCCTGTGTATGAAGAAAATCATGTTGGGAGAGCCACTCCCGAATGGGCCCTGCTGAGCGCGATTTGAATTTAATCGGAGCTCCAATGTGGGCTTCAGACACCGAGTGGGAAACCAAAAAAAAAAACACAAAAGATGGAGGAAGTTGTAGAATAATATGATCAAACCAACTCAAGTTCATAATCCTTTAAATAATAACTCATGAGGATGTGTATGATGTGGGAGTCAGTAGCAACATAATTAAATTTATGTCTTATGTTATATTTAAAAAAAAATCTTACTAACATAGTCATTTGTAAGATGATTTTAGCTAAAAAGTTTTACTTTTTTAATCTAAATTTATGTGTTTAGTCGAACACCTTCATATCAATTGAAATAATAAAATAGTGTAGATTTAACTGAAAGAGTTAATAACAAAAACATTCGATTAATAAAAATAACACAAAGTATGTCATACTTCTATTTATTTTTTTCCAATTATACAGTTTAAGAAAGAAGAAGAAAAAGGAATTCAACGTATTAATACAAAATGAAGTTACACTCTTATTTTATTTTTTTACCTGTGATGGATAAATAGTTAGTTTAATAAAGAAAAGATTGCTATAAATTAACAAAATTGTAATTGATTTTGAATTTTATATTTAAAATCAATTCTCTAATTAATATAAAAAAAATGGATAAATCAATATTTTGTTAAGTAACAAATATGCTAGGGAACCAAAATATTTCACTAAATAGATTTTTCTTTGTTTTACCAAGTCATGAAGATAGATATTTTAGAAGAAGTCTCATCTCATTCGCATATTTGAATAATACGTCAAAATCCAATATCAATAAAAAAATTATCTAGTTAATTTTGAAGTTAGAAAGTTGAATTTTGAATTTCAGTTTGCATTTTTTTATTTTTCGAATTTTTAATTAGATTTACATATGTTTAAAATTTTTGTAATTTATATTGGATTTTAATTTATTTTATTTTATTTTGGTAATTTATATTGAAAACTTTCATGTACTGTACTTTTTACTTCCACGTTCAATCATTGTCTCTTCAAGTGTTAATGAAAGGGAACTGCAACATTTATCTCTCAAAAATTAATTTTTAATTTTTAATTACAAAACTAACGTGTCTCAAGCAGAATGTGGCATGATGCGCAAACCAGTTTACAAGAAGGCCATTGGATATGGGAAGGTTGCGAGGGCCTACATTGCATTTTGGTAGAGGAATTACTGTATAAACCAGTTCTTGTTTTCTGTTAAATTTGTTCATATGTTGAAAGTATATGAAAATAAGCAACTTATGATTCTGCTTCACAACTTTACTTTATGTACTTTGAATATTACTTAAGGCTTCTAATCCTAATTGCAAAACCAACATACTCTTAGCTACTATATTAATTGAACATCCAACTTGTAACTCTTGCAGTGCTATATATCTAAATCTATTAAGACTATGGAAGTCGCATATCATTAACTGGTTAAGTGATGTCTTTCGGCAAAAAATTGCAACGTGAATAACAGTTTTCCTTCACTTCCTTTATTTATTGTGCTTGATAGTATGATGAATACATCTACTGTAAGATCCACTAATTAATATATGAGACTAGAAACATTAAGATGGTGATTGTTCTGAATTTCTTCTTGTCATTGCTCAGATGATGGGAGGTAACTCTTTAAACCATAAGTTAAATAAGCTTTGTTAACAGAGCATATTTGATTTAGAGATTAGTCCCTTGGATCCTTCCAACAATAGCTCAGAAAGCTTTCTACTATCCAGGGAAGAAGGTTCCTTTTTTTTTCTTTTCAGGTTGCTCAGAAGCTTGAACTGTTAATAAAGCTTTGAGTAGTAAAGGGCAATCTACAGATGCTGGGAGCAGAAAGGTAGTTGCAGAAGCATGGGAACTATTAAAGAGGAGTCTGGTTGAAAGAATTCTGTGTATGATTGATCCTGATATGCTTAACTATGCTCGAGTCTCGCAGTACGTATCCCTTTACTTGAAATGTGATTATGTGGTCACGAACATTGACGCAAAATTCTTTAGTTGTTGTAGTGCTATATTACAGGGGTCACGGACATTGACGAGTTGAGCTCAAGATCACCTATGTCACCCTTAATGAGAGGTCTCAGTTTTGAGTCCTGAATATGAAAAAAATCCTTGATAGAAAGTCTTTTTCCCAAATAGATCTTATGTGGTGTAAATCCAAATTAGTTGGATTTAAATTAAAAAATGAAGCTTAAAGTTCATCAAACCAATATAAATATTGGTTTACCTACCTCTCTCATTAGATCTCCAACAAGAATTATGCACCACCTTCTATTCAACTCAAAAATGCCCAAGTGGTGCTATAAGCTTTGGTTGAAGCTCCATAAATCAACTCAATCCTTTTTCCTAAATAGCACAATTGGTTTGGGTAAATATATGAGTGACACCTCAATACAGTCCACTAAATTAGTGGAGGGATATTGTAAATAATGGATGCCTAGTAAGTGAGGCACCATCATGATGTATTTCAGCTACTCAATCCTTTACACAACTCAAGAGTGCAATAGGGATTGTGGTAGGATTTAATTAGGAATTTTGTGTTTGAGCCCTGAGTACGAAATTGAATACTTGTGGAAACTCAAACCGTATCAAACTTAAATTGAAGTGCTTGTGTAAGTATAACAATTTGTAGAAGTATTTAATTCAAAATACATTTTGTAAAGAAGTTATCGCATTTGCGCAGTCTCAAAGGAAGAAAAAAATGGTGATAAACTACTAAAAACAGAAGTGAAATTAATTAGCAGACTGTCAATTTTACCAATACATAGTTGAGAATGTCAAGTCATTTTTAATTTTTGATGACTAAAACATGTAGTTTTCCCACTTCACAAATACAAAATGGACTCACCTACTCCACTAAAACATTGTCTATATAATCACTTTTTAGAAAATTGCTTAAGCATCCCAAATCCAATTCAGTGTAGAAAAAATCATCATTTAATTATCAAAATACAAATGGCTTTCTCCCAAATGCAAAAAAATTCAGCATTTTGTTTCCTCCTATGCATAGTGATCATTTCACCCCAAGCAGAAGCTGCAATCTCATGCAACACAGTGTACTCTAAGTTAATGCCCTGCCTCAGCTACCTCATGGGAGGTAGCAACAAGTCAGCGGCCCCAGCTGGCTGCTGCAGCGGGATTCAGTCCCTCTACACAGCAGCCAGCACCACTACGGACCGACAGGGGGTATGTTCGTGCCTGAAATCAGGGGCAGCAAGTCTTGGCAACAGTATTGATACTAGCAAGGCTGCTACACTTCTTAGCAAATGTGGTGTCACTGTTCCTTACAAGATTAGCCCTGACATTGACTGCTCTAAAGTCCAGTAAATTTTATGTAATATGTGCTCTCAGTTCTCTAGACCTGAAGAGCACTAGCTACTTTTATGTTTATGATTGAATAATTTGGTTGAAGTGGCAATGCATGTATTGGAGTTCTATCAATTTTGATGAATATATATAGTACCACTTCTTGATGGCTTTGATCTCTTTATGTCACCCTAGTTATCTGAACATGTGAGAATTAATTGATTATTTAAAATGGAGCATAACTCCTCGTTTAATTTGTTTGATACTGACCTGTGAAGATGATTGGCTCATATACTATTTGGGTAAGTCGCTCAAAGCCCACCGACTTGTCAATTTTGGTTATCTGGGAAAAAGAGTGTCCCTTCATGCAATTTTGCTTGGAAAAGTAATGGCCATTTTTGCTCTGATTCCACTTTATTTCCCTACCAGCCCTTACCTAATAACATTATAAGTACTTAGGAATAACTCAATCGAAGGTTGCTATAGGCTTTAGGAATCAGCAACACTTACAAAGAGTGTTAATTGCCTTTAAAAAATATATTTAAGGGCAATTAAGTTAGTGTTGTCAATTAATTGTCACTAAAAATCATTTTTGGTGTACTGAACTTACGTCAACCTTGACGCGTAACTGGAACCAAGTTGATCTGCATTAATCATAATTTAAACATTTCACTTAAGACTCAGGGAAGCCAATTCATCTTTGAGGTTTTGGTCTTAGGCCACCCAATTCAATTCTCCAACTCAAATACTAGGGTAAAGTCTTGATTCACCCTAATTGTTTCCACATCATGTATGGTCTTACAAGACCAAACATTTTTTTTTAAAAACATTCTAGAATTGTGATCCTGGCAATGTATTTATAAATCATGTAAAAGCACAACAAAAGGGGAGACTTCGCTTTAACCCCAAATATACATATTGTCAAGCAATCCTCGCAAAAAGGGAAATGTTCAACTTCCAACGTTAATTTGTTGCTTGGACTCTTCATAAATGTCAACGGAATATGAGTGTGTGTCGGATCCTTCCAAAGTAATGCATTTTTGGAGAATTTAACATGAGTGCAACAATATTTTTGAAGAATTCGAGCAACATAGACATTAACACCCTCAACAAAGGTTCCCCCCCCCCCCCCTCAACCAGCC
>NW_006239800.1:55616-63542 GCF_000226075.1 Solanum tuberosum
TTCCCCCCCCCCCCCCCAATCTCTTTGTATAACTCCAAATGCACATTAACATCCTACACACTCATTTATACTCCATAGATAAAACTCAAGTGATAGAATTACCACTTCATAGCATTTTATATTTCCCGCTTCGGATATTTTTGGAATATTCAAGAATCTAGAGTACTAAATCAATATGTTTGATGGTCACAATTATCATTAATATGTAGAAACCATATTGGATTGCGTAGAATAGCCACCAAGATGTCACGGACTTAAACTTTCACTAAGACTCCATGCGGCACTTTAATTAAAGGCATTGGTCTGTCTTGTTCTTAGAAATTAGCTGTGTGTTACAACTTGGACGTCCCTCCATTCTCGTTTCAATTCAAGGACAAATATTTTCTCCACTCACTAATTTAATCCGCTACATCAGTCAATTGACCATAACAATCATTAAAATTTAAACCTGAAGGACTAATATTTTTTCCATATAGCACATTAGTTTAATGGACTACATAAGTCAATTGGCCATAATAATCAAATAAATCTGATCCATTGTTAAAACTTATATAGCGCACTAAATTAGTGCGCTATTTGTAGTTTGTCAAATTTATTTTGGTTACTTTTTTAATTTGTTTCATATCCATCATTAGGTTCCAGAATCGATGGAGCGGGGTGTGGAATGTTTAAAGAGAAGGGTGATAAGTTCTTATGTTCCTTGATGTTTTGATGATCTCCTCACAAGTGCAGGGACCTGGTCCTCTGCAGAGTATGAATACTCGTCCAGTGGTCAAAGTGTTGTACAGCTGAAAAGCTGTCTGCGTCAGAAGGTTGGTGAAGCTGCAAAGTACTCCACCAATCAGAAGCGATGAGGTTGCTTGTTCATTGGATAATAAATTTTCTTGTCTAAATATATCCAAGGAAAAACAACAAACTAATTCATTCATTCAAAAGGAGAGAGAGCCAGCACGTCTTCTCAAGAACTTACTAAGAAAAATCTGTAAGGGACCTGGTCCCTGCAAGACTGCGTACGTGAAAGGACGACAGTACATTTGTAAAGTTGTCACTTCTGATGTGACAGGTGCACGTCTTTACAGAGAAGGCAGGCTCTTAGCCAATGGGCTGTCCCAAGGAGTTTGTGTTCATTTTCATTATATTATCTCTTCCCAAAATACACAAACTCAAGATTTTGGCAAACAAAAACTCACAAGCTTAAAAGGAAAAAGCCATCTTCAAGGTAGAACGATACTTACACTCAACAAAAGGATCTGATAAAGGGTTGAAGCATCTTTGTTGAGTTTGAGTTTTGTGTCTATCATTTTATAGGTTTTTGCATTTTGAAACTTATCAAGTATACAAGCAAAGACCATTTTGGTGAAGTATTCTCCAGCAAGCACAACAAGGACTTGATCAAGCTGCAAGCATCTGAGTGTGTCTTAGGAGTTATACTTCCGTGCGTATATTGTAAATCTGTTCCTAGTCTATAAAGGATTCAGATATTTGTTTCTGTGTGGAAAGGTCTAAGTCGGTTAGAGTTAGCCGATTTAGTGAGCAGTGTTTTATCTGCTTAGTCAAAGTCTAAGTCATCTAGGAGCTAGTTGATTTAGTGGGCGGTGTGGTATCCGCTTAGCAAAGTCTAAGTTATCTAGGGGTGATAGCTTAGTGAGCAGTGTTGTATCTGATTAGGCTCGTCTAAGTAATAGGATATATTGCTTAGTGTGGAGATTAGTAGGTTAATCTCATTTTGTAAACTGGCTTTTACTTTTGCTTTGAGAAGATTAGTGGAAGCAGTTTGAAAAGTCCTAGCAGGCCAGGTCGTGGTTTTACTCCCTTGAGCAAGGAGGTTTCCACGTAAAGTTATTGTGCAATCTTTACTTTCAGCACTTTGTTTGTTTTTTGTTATTGTAACTGTACTGAGGACCTGGTCTCATCTAGACTAGTGAACGCATACATTCCAACAAAGGGGTTGAGAGTGTTGGATGGGAATAAATTTAGAATGTTAGTTATGAATTATATATTTTTTAAGAAAATTACTTTTTTTTATTTTGTAAAAAATATATTTTAATGCATCAAAATGAAAAAATTGGAGCCATGTGCCAAACACACCCAAAGTGGAAAATAATTTTCTTGGACCCTTCAAAGTTTATCCTCCCCTTTCAGTACTTATTATAGTTCTTGTTCTTTCGCCTTCATATTCCAAGAATGTTTGATTATGAATTCAACAGAATTTAGTAGCTTTATTTAAATTTTAAATTTATTTTTAAAAAATTGAATATGTATACGTTAATTAATTTAGATTTGAATAACTTAAAAATATTAACAGTTAGAGCACATAAGCTTTAAATTTTGATTTTGCTCAATTTCCTTATATTCGCTATTTGCTAAGCTGGAAAAATCACACCACATATATATTTAAGAGGAAATATTATGGACTTTAAATCTACTTTTAAAATATTATTGCTTATAATGTTTAATTGTGGGTTATAACAGCTCACTTTTTATTTATAAACAATTTATTTCTACTTTATTAAATAATTAGTCTTTTATAATTTTATTTTTATTATTAAATGATATAAATAAAGAATCTATCATAATTATCTCTTACACATCATCAAACATACCAAATAATAATGGAGTACCAAAATATAACATTATTCATTTTAAAAAAACGCCAGAATAGAGTATACACATTTCATACATTTTTAGTCACACTTTTCATACATATTTCATGCTAACATTATAACTATTTCATCCCATAAGTCGTAATTTTTTCACAGCAGAATCATGCCGATATAATACAAAAATAATACAAATTTTAACAATTACTTGTCATTTATTAGGTAAACACTATACGAAATTCATTCCAATATAATTTCAAAATCGTACAAAAATGGTATAACCAGTAAATCATTTACAAATAAATTTTATTTAATTTTTTTTTTCCAGAAACCTTAAATTAAAAAAAATTCATATCAAAATCTATACCAATTTCAAACAAATTTTATGTACTTTCCAAAAAAGAATGTTCATATTAAATACATCATAATTAAATTACTTTATACACAAACAAAATCTGAAAATTTTCTTTCTAGTATCGTTGTTCTTAATTTTATTTTAATTTTAATTTTTACGTTTGATTAGTATAACACTATAAATAAAAAATCGCAAAAATAACACTAACCTGAAGGATCCCATCTACCACCATGCTCTATTAATATTATTAAGAATCCGTCCATTACAAGTAAACAAAGATTATTGAATAAAAACGAATTGGAACTAGTTGAGAGTGACGACTAATTACAGAAAAAATTGAGAAGAGAGAGATCCATTTGAACAAAAGAATTTTTTTTTGTTTTGAACAAAATTTAACTGCATTGAATTAAAAAAGGAAAACAAATATTTCATTTTTTATGGATCTCCTAATTTTATGGCACATACTAATTATCATTAATGAATTCAAATTAATTACTAATAAATATCCGTTTTTTACCTTATCTATTTTTCAAACAAAATAATTTTTACTGTTATTTTAAATTATTTTTTTATTTTAATAAAATGTTAGAACCTGAAATTTTTTATTGTTATAATTTGAAAGAAAAAAAATAATGTCATAATTTATAATTATCAGTCATATGTCAATTATAAAATTTTCACAACATAAAATTAATATTTTATGAAACCTGCACACTCTAATTTTCATAACATAATTGTTGATTTCCACCCAGAGTTGAAACTACCGTGCAGTAAGGCGGAACCACTGTCAGAGGTTCATTCGAACCCTCTTCACAAGAAAATATTACTAATTATACATGATTAAAATTATTTTTTATGTATATATAGTAGATTTCGAACCCCCTTTGATTAGTTCATAGTTTACTTCTTCAAATTTTGAATTTTCTTATTAAAAGTTCTAGCTCCGTCACCAATGGTACTTGCCAATTGTCATAGTTTCTACCATTGAGTTATTTGACAAAATCAAAAGCAAGCTATGTAATATCCTATCAGAAAATTTTCATCATTGCTATGTATGGATTTTAATTGTGAATAATTAGCTGGGGGAGCTGGGAATTAAAAGCTAATTTTGAGTTTATTAAAATGATTGACGTGTTGATTTTCAACCTGAGTTGGTAGGTGAAAGCATAGTGCCACTGCCACCATAAAAAAAAATGCAGCACTAAGTAGTGCAAGAAATTAAGTTAATTAAATACTTTTAGAAACTTCTTATTGGAGGAGAAAAATATTACACCCGTGCGATAATGCTTAGTTATATTCAAAATGCACTCCTTTAAAATTCAACATTTATTTTATTTATTATGTATTTTTTAGCGAATGATCAAGAGAGATTTATTATTTACTTCATACTATTCTTATCATTAATTAATTATGTAAAATATTAATAGTCAAATTTATACTTTTACAACATAATTAATAAGATTAGTTCAAAAAAATAAATTTCTAATAAATGTTTGGTTTTTCACCCATTATCCGTAGGTACAGCAATGGGGCGGGACGGATGCAGAGCGGAGTGGGTTTAAGACTATGCGGGGCGGGTTGAAGGTTTTTTTTTTTTAAAACTAATGTGGGGCGGGGTGGATTGCGTGTATATGTGATTTTATGCGGGTTCAAACTTAATTTTAACTTTTTACATGTTATAAGAGTGATAGAACATTATTTATAGTAATATAATATCTTTAAAGCTACTAAAATATTGAAGATATTAATGAAAATGGTTCAATAAAAAATACTACGATTTCTTACATGTTTCTCAATTGACTCTAAAAATAATTTTTTAAGTCATTATCTATTACATTAATACAACTTAATAAAAAAATGAATTTATTTGTATGAATTTTATTTTTTGTATCAAACTTAACTAGAAAAAAGAAAATACTAAAAAAATTATGTGGGACAGGTTCATGCGGGGCGAAAATGAAAAAGGTTGTTATGCGGGGCGGATTAAAATTTTTGCTGGTTAAGCTCAACCCGCCCCGCACCATCCCATTGCCATCCCTTGTTGTCCGGAGCCCGTCCCGACTAAATTCGGATTGTGCACTGCAACTCCCAACATGATTTTATTCGTACATAGGGCTCGAACCCAAAACCTCTGGTTAAGAGTTGAACAGTCTCACCACTGCACCACAATCCATGTTGATCTCTAATAAATATTTGGAAGTTTTGACCAAAATAAGCTATTTTAAAAACCAATTCACCAAACTAATACGCTTTTTAAATTTTTTACAAAAGTAGTATAAACGTACTTCATGGTAACGTTTTAGGTTATTTTTATTTTAAAAAATTCAACGGACAAAAAACTGACGGAGTTGACGACGTTACATGAATAAACGTTACTGTGAGTAACATTTTAGGTGTAAAACGTTACTGACGATAACGTTTATTGAGAATCCAATCACTTCAACCCTGCAAATGCAGAATCAAATCCTGCAAAATTTAAAACGTTACTCATAGTAACGTTTTACACCTAAAATGTTACTCACAGTAACGTTTTATGAGTAAAACGTTACTATTTTACTAAGAATCCAACCACGGGTCTTCGACTCCTGCAAATTTAGCTATGAAACGTTACTTTACCTCAAAAACGTGACTGTCAGTTACAACACTCTGTTAAAGTCATATTCCTCCATTTTTAAAACTGACCACATGTGATTATAAAATAAATGTTGTTGTAAGGAATGTTTTGCATATTCCAACAATATTCAACAAAACTTTTTACTTGTGTTGCCCATTGTTAAAATAATATTCACAAAACTTCATCAGGTATGAATTAAATAAGTCAAGTTTATCATATTATTAAGAGATTTTTAAAAATAATATTAATAAAAAAAATAAAAATTTAAAGCTATAGTAAGAACTTAACATAATATGAGTAACAAGCTAAATTTGCAGGAGTCGAAGACCCGTGGTTGGATTCTTAGTAAAATAGTAACGTTTTACACCTAAAACGTTACTGTGAGTAACGTTTTAAATTTGCAGAATTTGATTCTGCATTTGCAGGGTTGACGTGATTGGATTCTCAATAAACGTTATTGTGAGTAACGTTTATTCATTTAACGTCGTCAGTTCCGTCAGTTTTTGTCCGTTGAATTTTTAAAATAAAAATAACCTAAAACGTTACCATGAAATACATTTATACTACTTTTGTAAAAATTTAAAAGCGTATTAGTTTGGTGAATTGGTTTTTAAAATAACTTATTTTGGTCAATGCTTCAAATATTTGAAATGCCAAGTAAAATGAAACAAAGGAGAGTAAAAAGAATAGAATAGTTTAGTTGGTTGACAATCTGAACTCTGACTTTATTGGTGAATGTTTGATTTGTGTAATCTCCTCCCCATTTTCCCTTCCCTGCCCCAATTTTAAAAAGAAAAAAAGAATGGGCATAGTCAACGTACCCACTAGGCCACTACTAGTTAAACTCTACTAATATTAAATAAATTTTTTTTGCACATAATAAAACAAATAATATGGTATCAAAACAATAATCTTCACTCCTATATATAATCGTCCATCACCTTTCAACAAGACTACGAAGAGTTTCATTAATTTCCTTGTGAGACCTAAAATTTTATCCACTGATTTTTGTGTTTATTCATGGCTATCTCAAAAAAGCTTGTTATGCCCCTTTCTCTTTTGTTCCTAATTTACATAGTAATTGTCGCATCACCTTGCGTTGATGCGGCAATCACATGTAGCTCGGTGTTCAACGGCCTAATCCCGTGCCTTAGCTACGTAGTGAACGGTGGCAAGGTGCCACCGACTTGTTGTAGAGGGATCAAGTCCCTCTACGGTATCGCCAAAACGACGGCGGACCGCCAAGGCGTTTGCTCGTGCTTGAAAATGGCTGCCTCAAGTGTTAGTGGTATCGATTTTAAGAATGCTGCTGCCCTCCCAGGAAAATGTGGGGTGAAAAATATTCCCTTCAAGATTAGCCCTAAAGTTGATTGCTCAAAGGTGAGATGAAGGATGAATTATGCATACAATATAAATGAGAATGAGAGTTATGTTGTCTCTAATCATAAAATTGGGACATAATCTATCTATTAATTAGTACTACTACGTTTTCGTGATTGTCTTTAATTTGATCCTTGTATTGTGTCATAGATATCACACTGTTACGTCGATCAATAATGATCGATAGATCAATCAATTATGTATTTTGTTATCTGGAGGTATGAATTCAAACTTGGAAAAAACAAAATATAACATAAGCTCTCATCTTTCGATAGTTATAACTTCATCGATTCTATTTTATGGGACGAGATTCAGATATGAGGATCAAATTAATAACTGGTTATATGAATTCGAATAATAAATCTTAAGTTCTTTATTACGATAAAATGTACATATTCAGAAATACATTAAAAAATATTATTAATCACAATATATAGTTACCGCCTACCGGTCAAATATATGAACTAGAAGATATATTGGAGGGGAAATTATTGAGCTAGAGCTAGTCCCTCTATGTACTAGACTAACCCCACTACAGACTAATGGAAGATTGATAATTGAGAAGGATATACTTGACTAAAATATATTTTTAACACCCCATCCTCTTGGATATCTATTTAATATAAATAGTACGTCTTAAAATGTCACTATAAAAAATCTAATGTAAAATATAGAAATCCATATATAAAAAGACAGAGAGAGGTGATAATACAAACTACAAAAAGAGAGGAGGGAGATGAATTCAGAGGATAAAACCTAAATGCATGTATGAATACAATAATACAGTCGCTTGACACATTAAAAATATATAAAAACAAATAAAGAAAGATAGAAATACAAAATATACACACTGAGACTATATGAACCTAAATATACATATGAATATACCAAATACAATCACTCGACACTTTAAAAAATAAAAAATGAATACAGAAGGAGAAAGAGGTAAAAATACAAAATATAGAAGGGGGAGGGTG
>NW_006239801.1:0-127 GCF_000226075.1 Solanum tuberosum
CATCTGAATAATTTTCAGGGGATCATGAACCAATTATGTGCTATGGGCATCAAATTTGATGAAGAAATTCAAGATTTGCTTCTACTTGGTTCCCTACCAGACTCTTGGGAAACATTTAGAACTTCAT